>NW_027143385.1:0-63334 GCF_026170545.1 Melanerpes formicivorus
ATGTTTTCATTAGTTTCGCTCACTCTCGAAAATCAAGCATTTTACAGCAGGTTGGAGCAGCCTGTATCTCAGCACAGGAATAAGGTAGGGAAGAATTCTAAGGATCATTTTGACTGCCTCCAGAAGTTAGATCAGATGGCCAATGCAATTTGGTGCTAGGTCTTTCCCTTTAGGTTTTACCCCAACAATGTTTTCATTAGTTTCGCTCACTCTCGAAATCAAGCATTTAACAGCAGGTTGGAGCAGCCTGTATCTCAGCACAGGAATAAGGTAGGGAAGAATTCTAAGGATCATTTTGACTGCCTCCAGAAGTTAGATCAGATGGCAAATTGGATTTGGTGCTAGGCCTTTTCCCTTTAGGTTTTACCCCAACAATGTTTTCATTAGTTTCGCTCACTCTCGAAATCAAGCATTTTTACAGCAGGTTGGAGCAGCCTGTATCTCAGCACAGGAATAAGGTAGGGAAGAATTCTAAGGATCATTTTGACTGCCTCCAGAAGTTAGATCAGATGGCAAATTGGATTTGGTGCTAGGTCTTTCCCTTTAGGTTTTTACCCCAACAATGTTTTCATTAGTTTCGCTCACTCTCGAAATCAAGCATTTTACAGCAGGTTGGAGCAGCCTGTATCTCAGCACAGGAATAAGGTAGGGAAGAATTCTAAGGATCATTTTTGACTGCCTCCAGAAGTTAGATCAGATGGCAAATTGGATTTGGTGCTAGGTCTTTCCCTTTAGGTTTTACCCCAACAATGTTTTCATTAGTTTCGCTCACTCTCGAAATCAAGCATTTTACAGCAGGTTGGAGCAGCCTGTATCTCAGCACAGGAATAAGGTAGGGAAGAATTCAAATACTCATTTTGACTGCCTCCAGAAGTTAGATCAGATGGCCAAATGCAATTTGGGTGCTAGGCCTTTCCCTTTAGGTTTTTACCCCAACAATGTTTTCATTAGTTTCGCTCACTCTCGAAATCAAGCATTTTACAGCAGGTTGGAGCAGCCTGTATCTCAGCAGAGGAATAAGGTAGGGAAGAATTCTAAGGATCATTTTGACTGCCTCCAGAAGTTAGATCAGATGGCAAATTGGATTTGGTGCTAGGTCTTTCCCTTTAGGTTTTACCCCAACAATGTTTTCATTAGTTTCGCTCACTCTCGAAATCAAGCATTTTACAGCAGGTTGGAGCAGCCTGTATCTCAGCACAGGAATAAGGTAGGGAAGAATTCTAAGGATCATTTTGACTGCCTCCAGAAGTTAGATCAGATGGCAAATTGGATTTGGTGCTAGGTCTTTCCCTTTAGGTTTTTACCCCAACAATGTTTTCATGAGTTTCGCTCACTCTCGAAATCAAGCATTTTTACAGCAGGTTGGAGCAGCCTGTATCTCAGCACAGGAATAAGGTAGGGAAGAATTCTAAGGATCATTTTGACTGCCTCCAGAAGTTAGATCAGATGGCAAATTGGATTTGGTGCTAGGTCTTTTCCCTTTAGGTTTTACCCCAACAATGTTTTTCATTAGTTTCGCTCACTCTCGAAATCAAGCATTTTACAGCAGGTTGGAGCAGCCTGTATCTCAGCACAGGAATAAGGTAGGGAAGAATTCTAAGGATCATTTTGACTGCCTCCAGAAGTTAGATCAGATGGCCAATGCAATTTTGTGCTAGGCCTTTCCCTTTAGGTTTTACCCCAACAATGTTTTTCATTAGTTTCGCTCACTCTCGAAATCAAGCATTTTACAGCAGGTTGGAGCAGCCTGTATCTCAGCACAGGAATAAGGTAGGGAAGAATTCTAAGGACTCATTTTGACTGCCTCCAGAAGTTAGATCAGATGGCAAATTGGAATTTGGTGCTAGGTCTTTCCCTTTAGGTTTTACCCCAACAATGTTTTCATTAGTTTTCGCTCACTCTCGAAATCAAGCATTTTTACAGCAGGTTGGAGCAGCCTGTATCTCAGCACAGGAATAAGGTAGGGAAGAATTCAAATACTCATTTTGACTGCCTCCAGAAGTTAGATCAGATGGCAAATTGGATTTGGTGCTAGGTCTTTCCCTTTAGGTTTTACCCCAACAATGTTTTTCATTAGTTTCGCTCACTCTCGAAATCAAGCATTTTACAGCAGGTTGGAGCAGCCTGTATCTCAGCACAGGAATAAGGTAGGGAAGAATTCTAAGGATCATTTTGACTGCCTCCAGAAGTTAGATCAGATGGCAAATTGGATTTGGTGCTAGGGTCTTTCCCTTTAGGTTTTTACCCCAACAATGTTTTCATTAGTTTCGCTCACTCTCGAAATCAAGCATTTTACAGCAGGTTGGAGCAGCCTGTATCTCAGCACAGGAATAAAGGTAGGGAAGAAATTCTAAGGATCATTTTGACTGCCTCCAGAAGTTAGATCAGATGGCAAATTGGATTTGGTGCTAGGTCTTTCCCTTTAGGTTTTACCCCAACAATGTTTTCATTAGTTTCGCTCACTCTCGAAATCAAGCATTTTACAGCAGGTTGGAGCAGCCTGTATCTCAGCACAGGAATAAGGTAGGGAAGAATTCTAAGGATCATTTTGACTGCCTCCAGAAGTTAGATCAGATGGCAAAATTGGATTTGGTGCTAGGTCTTTCCCTTTAGGTTTTTACCCCCAACAATGTTTTCATTAGTTTCGCTCACTCTCGAAATCAAGCATTTTACAGCAGGTTGGAGCAGCCTGTATCTCAGCACAGGAATAAGGTAGGGAAGAATTCAAAGGATCATTTTGACTGCCTCCAGAAGTTAGATCAGATGGCAAATTGGATTTGGTGCTAGGTCTTTCCCTTTAGGTTTTACCCCAACAATGTTTTCATTAGTTTCGCTCACTCTCGAAATCAAGCATTTTACAGCAGGTTGGAGCAGCCTGTATCTCAGCACAGGAATAATGTAGGGAAGAATTCAAATACTCATTTTGACTGCCTCCAGAAGTTAGATCAGGTGGCCAATGCAATTTGGTGCTAGGTCCTTTCCCTTTAGGTTTTACCCCAACAATGTTTTCATTAGTTTCGCTCACTCTCGAAATCAAGCATTTTACAGCAGGTTGGAGCAGCCTGTATCTCAGCACAGGAATAAGGTAGGGGAAGAATTCTAAGGATCATTTTGACTGCCTCCAGAAGTTAGATCAGATGGCAAATTGGATTTGGTGCTAGGCCTTTCCCTTTAGGTTTTACCCCAACAATGTTTTCATTAGTTTCGCTCACTCTCGAAATCAAGCATTTTACAGCAGGTTGGAGCAGCCTGTATCTCAGCACAGGAATAAGGTAGGGAAGAATTCAAATACTCATTTTGACTGCCTCCAGAAGTTAGATCAGATGGCCAATGCAATTTGGTGCTTAGGTCTTTCCCTTTAGGTTTTACCCCAACAATGTTTTCATTAGTTTCGCTCACTCTCGAAATCAAGCATTTTACAGCAGGTTGGAGCAGCCTGTATCTCAGCACAGGAATAAGGTAGGGAAGAATTCAAATACTCATTTTTGACTGCCTCCAGAAGTTAGATCAGATGGCCAATGCAATTTGGTGCTACGCCTTTCCCTTTAGGTTTTTACCCCAACAATGTTTTCATTAGTTTCGCTCACTCTCGAAATCAAGCATTTTACAGCAGGTTGGGAGCAGCCTGTTATCTCAGCCACAGGAATAAGGTAGGGAAGAATTCTAAGGATCATTTTGACTGCCTCCAGAAGTTAGATCAGATGGCAAATTGGATTTGGTGCTAGGCCTTTCCTTTTAGGTTTTACCCCAACAATGTTTTTCATTAGTTTCGCTCACTCTCGAAATCAAGCATTTTACAGCAGGTTGGAGCAGCCTGTATCTCAGCACAGGAATAAGGTAGGGAAGAATTCAAATACTCATTTTGACTGCCTCCAGAAGTTAGATCAGATGGCCAATGCAATTTGGTGCTAGGTCTTTCCCTTTAGGTTTTACCCCAACAATGTTTTTCATTAGTTTCGCTCACTCTCGAAATCAAGCATTTTACAGCAGGTTGGAGCAGCCTGTATCTCAGCACAGGAATAAGGTAGGGAAGAATTCTAAGGATCATTTTGGACTGCCTCCAGAAGTTAGATCAGATGGCAAATTGGATTTGGTGCTAGGTCTTTCCCTTTAGGTTTTACCCCAACAATGTTTTTCATTAGTTTTCGCTCACTCTCGAAATCAAGCATTTTACAGCAGGTTGGAGCAGCCTGTATCTCAGCACAGGAATAAGGTAGGGAAGAATTCTAAGGATCATTTTGACTGCCTCCAGAAGTTAGATCAGATGGCAAATTGGATTTGGTGCTAGGTCTTTCCCTTTAGGTTTTTACCCCAACAATGTTTTCATTAGTTTCGCTCACTCTCGAAATCAAGCATTTTACAGCAGGTTGGAGCAGCCTGTATCTCAGCACAGGAATAAGGTAGGGAAGAATTCAAATACTCATTTTGACTGCCTCCAGAAGTTAGATCAGATGGCAAATTGGATTTGGTGCTAGGCCTTTCCCTTTAGGTTTTTACCCCAACAATGTTTTCATTAGTTTCGCTCACTCTCGAAATCAAGCATTTTACAGCAGGTTGGAGCAGCCTGTATCTCAGCACAGGAATAAGGTAGGGAAGAATTCTAAGGATCATTTTGACTGCCTCCAGAAGTTAGATCAGATGGCAAATTGGATTTGGTGCTAGGTCTTTCCCTTTAGGTTTTACCCCAACAATGTTTTCATTAGTTTCGCTCACTCTCGAAATCAAGCATTTTACAGCAGGTTGGAGCAGCCTGTATCTCAGCACAGGAATAAGGTAGGGAAGAATTCAAATACTCATTTTGACTGCCTCCAGAAGTTAGATCAGATGGCCAATGCAATTTGGTGCTAGGCCTTTCCCTTTAGGTTTTACCCCAACAATGTTTTCATTAGTTTCGCTCACTCTCGAAATCAAGCATTTTACAGCAGGTTGGAGCAGCCTGTATCTCAGCACAGGAATAAGGTAGGGAAGAATTCTAAGGATCATTTTGACTGCCTCCAGAAGTTAGATCAGATGGCCAATGCAATTTGGTGCTAGGTCTTTCCCTTTAGGTTTTACCCCAACAATGTTTTCATTAGTTTCGCTCACTCTCGAAATCAAGCATTTAACAGCAGGTTGGAGCAGCCTGTATCTCAGCACAGGAATAAGGTAGGGAAGAATTCTAAGGATCATTTTGACTGCCTCCAGAAGTTAGATCAGATGGCAAATTGGATTTGGTTGCTAGGCCTTTCCCTTTAGGTTTTTACCCCAACAATGTTTTCATTAGTTTCGCTCACTCTCGAAATCAAGCATTTTTACAGCAGGTTGGAGCAGCCTGTATCTCAGCACAGGAATAAGGTAGGGAAGAATTCTAAGGATCATTTTGACTGCCTCCAGAAGTTAGATCAGATGGCAAATTGGATTTGGTGCTAGGTCTTTCCCTTTAGGTTTTACCCCAACAATGTTTTCATTAGTTTCGCTCACTCTCGAAATCAAGCATTTTACAGCAGGTTGGAGCAGCCTGTATCTCAGCACAGGAATAAGGTAGGGAAGAATTCTAAGGATCATTTTGACTGCCTCCAGAAGTTAGATCAGATGGCAAATTGGATTTGGTGCTAGGTCTTTCCCTTTAGGTTTTACCCCAACAATGTTTTCATTAGTTTCGCTCACTCTCGAAATCAAGCATTTTACAGCAGGTTGGAGCAGCCTGTATCTCAGCACAGGAATAAGGTAGGGAAGAATTCAAATACTCATTTTGACTGCCTCCAGAAGTTAGATCAGATGGCCAATGCAATTTGGTGCTAGGCCTTTCCCTTTAGGTTTTTACCCCAACAATGTTTTCATTAGTTTCGCTCACTCTCGAAATCAAGCATTTTACAGCAGGTTGGAGCAGCCTGTATCTCAGCAGAGGAATAAGGTAGGGAAGAATTCTAAGGATCATTTTGACTGCCTCCAGAAGTTAGATCAGATGGCAAATTGGATTTTGGTGCTAGGTCTTTCCCTTTAGGTTTTTACCCCAACAATGTTTTCATTAGTTTCGCTCACTCTCGAAATCAAGCATTTTACAGCAGGTTGGAGCAGCCTGTATCTCAGCACAGGAATAAGGTAGGGAAGAATTCTAAGGATCATTTTTGACTGCCTCCAGAAGTTAGATCAGATGGCAAATTGGATTTGGTGCTAGGTCTTTCCCTTTAGGTTTTTACCCCAACAATGTTTTTCATGAGTTTCGCTCACTCTCGAAATCAAGCATTTTACAGCAGGTTGGAGCAGCCTGTATCTCAGCACAGGAATAAGGTAGGGAAGAATTCTAAGGATCATTTTGACTGCCTCCAGAAGTTAGATCAGATGGCAAATTGGATTTGGTGCTAGGTCTTTCCCTTTAGGTTTTACCCCAACAATGTTTTTCATTAGTTTCGCTCACTCTCGAAATCAAGCATTTTACAGCAGGTTGGAGCAGCCTGTATCTCAGCACAGGAATAAGGTAGGGAAGAATTCTAAGGATCATTTTGACTGCCTCCAGAAGTTAGATCAGATGGCCAATGCAATTTTGTGCTAGGCCTTTCCCTTTAGGTTTTACCCCAACAATGTTTTCATTAGTTTCGCTCACTCTCGAAATCAAGCATTTTTACAGCAGGTTGGAGCAGCCTGTATCTCAGCACAGGAATAAGGTAGGGAAGAATTCTAAGGATCATTTTGACTGCCTCCAGAAGTTAGATCAGATGGCAAATTGGATTTGGTGCTAGGTCTTTCCCTTTAGGTTTTACCCCAACAATGTTTTCATTAGTTTCGCTCACTCTCGAAATCAAGCATTTTACAGCAGGTTGGAGCAGCCTGTATCTCAGCACAGGAATAAGGTAGGGAAGAATTCAAATACTCATTTTGACTGCCTCCAGAAGTTAGATCAGATGGCAAATTGGATTTGGTGCTAGGTCTTTCCCTTTAGGTTTTACCCCAACAATGTTTTTCATTAGTTTCGCTCACTCTCGAAATCAAGCATTTTACAGCAGGTTGGAGCAGCCTGTATCTCAGCACAGGAATAAGGTAGGGAAGAATTCAAAGGATCATTTTGACTGCCTCCAGAAGTTAGATCAGATGGCAAATTGGATTTGGTGCTAGGTCTTTCCCCTTTAGGTTTTACCCCAACAATGTTTTCATTAGTTTCGCTCACTCTCGAAATCAAGCATTTTACAGCAGGTTGGAGCAGCCTGTATCTCAGCACAGGAATAAGGTAGGGAAGAATTCTAAGGATCATTTTGACTGCCTCCAGTAAGGTAGGGAAGAATTCTAAGGATCATTTTGACTGCCTCCAGAAGTTAGATCAGATGGCAAATTGGATTTGGTGCTAGGTCTTTCCCTTTAGGTTTTACCCCAACAATGTTTTCATTAGTTTCGCTCACTCTCGAAATCAAGCATTTTACAGCAGGTTGGAGCAGCCTGTATCTCAGCACAGGAATAAGGTAGGGAAGAATTCTAAGGATCATTTTGACTGCCTCCAGAAGTTAGATCAGATGGCAAATTGGATTTGGTGCTAGGTCTTTCCCTTTAGGTTTTACCCCAACAATGTTTTCATTAGTTTCGCTCACTCTCGAAATCAAGCATTTTACAGCAGGTTGGAGCAGCCTGTATCTCAGCACAGGAATAAGGTAGGGAAGAATTCTAAGGATCATTTTGACTGCCTCCAGAAGTTAGATCAGATGGCAAATTGGATTTGGTGCTAGGTCTTTCCCTTTAGGTTTTACCCCAACAATGTTTTCATTAGTTTCGCTCACTCTCGAAATCAAGCATTTTACAGCAGGTTGGAGCAGCCTGTATCTCAGCACAGGAATAAGGTAGGGAAGAATTCAAATACTCATTTTGACTGCCTCCAGAAGTTAGATCAGGTGGCCAATGCAATTTGGTGCTAGGTCTTTCCCTTTAGGTTTTACCCCAACAATGTTTTCATTAGTTTCGCTCACTCTCGAAATCAAGCATTTTACAGCAGGTTGGAGCAGCCTGTATCTCAGCACAGGAATAAGGTAGGGAAGAATTCAAATACTCATTTTGACTGCCTCCAGAAGTTAGATCAGATGGCCAATGCAATTTGGTGCTACGCCTTTCCCTTTAGGTTTTACCCCAACAATGTTTTCATTAGTTTCGCTCACTCTCGAAATCAAGCATTTTACAGCAGGTTGGAGCAGCCTGTATCTCAGCACAGGAATAAGGTAGGGAAGAATTCTAAGGATCATTTTGACTGCCTCCAGAAGTTAGATCAGATGGCAAATTGGATTTGGTGCTAGGCCTTTCCTTTTAGGTTTTACCCCAACAATGTTTTCATTAGTTTCGCTCACTCTCGAAATCAAGCATTTTACAGCAGGTTGGAGCAGCCTGTATCTCAGCACAGGAATAAGGTAGGGAAGAATTCAAATACTCATTTTGACTGCCTCCAGAAGTTAGATCAGATGGCCAATGCAATTTGGTGCTAGGTCTTTCCCTTTAGGTTTTACCCCAACAATGTTTTCATTAGTTTCGCTCACTCTCGAAATCAAGCATTTTACAGCAGGTTGGAGCAGCCTGTATCTCAGCACAGGAATAAGGTAGGGAAGAATTCTAAGGATCATTTTGACTGCCTCCAGAAGTTAGATCAGATGGCAAATTGGATTTGGTGCTAGGTCTTTCCCTTTAGGTTTTACCCCAACAATGTTTTCATTAGTTTCGCTCACTCTCGAAATCAAGCATTTTACAGCAGGTTGGAGCAGCCTGTATCTCAGCACAGGAATAAGGTAGGGAAGAATTCTAAGGATCATTTTGACTGCCTCCAGAAGTTAGATCAGATGGCAAATTGGATTTGGTGCTAGGTCTTTCCCTTTAGGTTTTACCCCAACATGTTTTCATTAGTTTCGCTCACTCTCGAAATCAAGCATTTTACAGCAGGTTGGAGCAGCCTGTATCTCAGCACAGGAATAAGGTAGGGAAGAATTCAAATACTCATTTTGACTGCCTCCAGAAGTTAGATCAGATGGCAAATTGGATTTGGTGCTAGGCCTTTCCCTTTAGGTTTTACCCCAACAATGTTTTCATTAGTTTCGCTCACTCTCGAAATCAAGCATTTTACAGCAGGTTGGAGCAGCCTGTATCTCAGCACAGGAATAAGGTAGGGAAGAATTCTAAGGATCATTTTGACTGCCTCCAGAAGTTAGATCAGATGGCAAATTGGATTTGGTGCTAGGTCTTTCCCTTTAGGTTTTACCCCAACAATGTTTTCATTAGTTTCGCTCACTCTCGAAATCAAGCATTTTACAGCAGGTTGGAGCAGCCTGTATCTCAGCACAGGAATAAGGTAGGGAAGAATTCAAATACTCATTTTGACTGCCTCCAGAAGTTAGATCAGATGGCCAATGCAATTTGGTGCTAGGCCTTTCCCTTTAGGTTTTACCCCAACAATGTTTTCATTAGTTTCGCTCACTCTCGAAATCAAGCATTTTACAGCAGGTTGGAGCAGCCTGTATCTCAGCACAGGAATAAGGTAGGGAAGAATTCTAAGGATCATTTTGACTGCCTCCAGAAGTTAGATCAGATGGCCAATGCAATTTGGTGCTAGGTCTTTCCCTTTAGGTTTTACCCCAACAATGTTTTCATTAGTTTCGCTCACTCTCGAAATCAAGCATTTAACAGCAGGTTGGAGCAGCCTGTATCTCAGCACAGGAATAAGGTAGGGAAGAATTCTAAGGATCATTTTGACTGCCTCCAGAAGTTAGATCAGATGGCAAATTGGATTTGGTGCTAGGCCTTTCCCTTTAGGTTTTACCCCAACAATGTTTTCATTAGTTTCGCTCACTCTCGAAATCAAGCATTTTACAGCAGGTTGGAGCAGCCTGTATCTCAGCACAGGAATAAGGTAGGGAAGAATTCTAAGGATCATTTTGACTGCCTCCAGAAGTTAGATCAGATGGCAAATTGGATTTGGTGCTAGGTCTTTCCCTTTAGGTTTTACCCCAACAATGTTTTCATTAGTTTCGCTCACTCTCGAAATCAAGCATTTTACAGCAGGTTGGAGCAGCCTGTATCTCAGCACAGGAATAAGGTAGGGAAGAATTCTAAGGATCATTTTGACTGCCTCCAGAAGTTAGATCAGATGGCAAATTGGATTTGGTGCTAGGTCTTTCCCTTTAGGTTTTACCCCAACAATGTTTTCATTAGTTTCGCTCACTCTCGAAATCAAGCATTTTACAGCAGGTTGGAGCAGCCTGTATCTCAGCACAGGAATAAGGTAGGGAAGAATTCAAATACTCATTTTGACTGCCTCCAGAAGTTAGATCAGATGGCCAATGCAATTTGGTGCTAGGCCTTTCCCTTTAGGTTTTACCCCAACAATGTTTTCATTAGTTTCGCTCACTCTCGAAATCAAGCATTTTACAGCAGGTTGGAGCAGCCTGTATCTCAGCAGAGGAATAAGGTAGGGAAGAATTCTAAGGATCATTTTGACTGCCTCCAGAAGTTAGATCAGATGGCAAATTGGATTTGGTGCTAGGTCTTTCCCTTTAGGTTTTACCCCAACAATGTTTTCATTAGTTTCGCTCACTCTCGAAATCAAGCATTTTACAGCAGGTTGGAGCAGCCTGTATCTCAGCACAGGAATAAGGTAGGGAAGAATTCTAAGGATCATTTTGACTGCCTCCAGAAGTTAGATCAGATGGCAAATTGGATTTGGTGCTAGGTCTTTCCCTTTAGGTTTTACCCCAACAATGTTTTCATGAGTTTCGCTCACTCTCGAAATCAAGCATTTTACAGCAGGTTGGAGCAGCCTGTATCTCAGCACAGGAATAAGGTAGGGAAGAATTCTAAGGATCATTTTGACTGCCTCCAGAAGTTAGATCAGATGGCAAATTGGATTTGGTGCTAGGTCTTTCCCTTTAGGTTTTACCCCAACAATGTTTTCATTAGTTTCGCTCACTCTCGAAATCAAGCATTTTACAGCAGGTTGGAGCAGCCTGTATCTCAGCACAGGAATAAGGTAGGGAAGAATTCTAAGGATCATTTTGACTGCCTCCAGAAGTTAGATCAGATGGCCAATGCAATTTTGTGCTAGGCCTTTCCCTTTAGGTTTTACCCCAACAATGTTTTCATTAGTTTCGCTCACTCTCGAAATCAAGCATTTTACAGCAGGTTGGAGCAGCCTGTATCTCAGCACAGGAATAAGGTAGGGAAGAATTCTAAGGATCATTTTGACTGCCTCCAGAAGTTAGATCAGATGGCAAATTGGATTTGGTGCTAGGTCTTTCCCTTTAGGTTTTACCCCAACAATGTTTTCATTAGTTTCGCTCACTCTCGAAATCAAGCATTTTACAGCAGGTTGGAGCAGCCTGTATCTCAGCACAGGAATAAGGTAGGGAAGAATTCAAATACTCATTTTGACTGCCTCCAGAAGTTAGATCAGATGGCAAATTGGATTTGGTGCTAGGTCTTTCCCTTTAGGTTTTACCCCAACAATGTTTTCATTAGTTTCGCTCACTCTCGAAATCAAGCATTTTACAGCAGGTTGGAGCAGCCTGTATCTCAGCACAGGAATAAGGTAGGGAAGAATTCAAATACTCATTTTGACTGCCTCCAGAAGTTAGATCAGATGGCAAATTGGATTTGGTGCTAGGTCTTTCCCTTTAGGTTTTACCCCAACAATGTTTTCATTAGTTTCGCTCACTCTCGAAATCAAGCATTTTACAGCAGGTTGGAGCAGCCTGTATCTCAGCACAGGAATAAGGTAGGGAAGAATTCTAAGGATCATTTTGACTGCCTCCAGAAGTTAGATCAGATGGCAAATTGGATTTGGTGCTAGGTCTTTCCCTTTAGGTTTTACCCCAACAATGTTTTCATTAGTTTCGCTCACTCTCGAAATCAAGCATTTTACAGCAGGTTGGAGCAGCCTGTATCTCAGCACAGGAATAAGGTAGGGAAGAATTCAAATACTCATTTTGACTGCCTCCAGAAGTTAGATCAGATGGCAAATTGGATTTGGTGCTAGGTCTTTCCCTTTAGGTTTTACCCCAACAATGTTTTCATTAGTTTCGCTCACTCTCGAAATCAAGCATTTTACAGCAGGTTGGAGCAGCCTGTATCTCAGCACAGGAATAAGGTAGGGAAGAATTCAAAGGATCATTTTGACTGCCTCCAGAAGTTAGATCAGATGGCAAATTGGATTTGGTGCTAGGTCTTTCCCTTTAGGTTTTACCCCAACAATGTTTTCATTAGTTTCGCTCACTCTCGAAATCAAGCATTTTACAGCAGGTTGGAGCAGCCTGTATCTCAGCACAGGAATAAGGTAGGGAAGAATTCTAAGGATCATTTTGACTGCCTCCAGAAGTTAGATCAGATGGCAAATTGGATTTGGTGCTAGGTCTTTCCCTTTAGGTTTTACCCCAACAATGTTTTCATTAGTTTCGCTCACTCTCGAAATCAAGCATTTTACAGCAGGTTGGAGCAGCCTGTATCTCAGCACAGGAATAAGGTAGGGAAGAATTCTAAGGATCATTTTGACTGCCTCCAGAAGTTAGATCAGATGGCAAATTGGATTTGGTGCTAGGTCTTTCCCTTTAGGTTTTACCCCAACAATGTTTTCATTAGTTTCGCTCACTCTCGAAATCAAGCATTTTACAGCAGGTTGGAGCAGCCTGTATCTCAGCACAGGAATAAGGTAGGGAAGAATTCTAAGGATCATTTTGACTGCCTCCAGAAGTTAGATCAGATGGCAAATTGGATTTGGTGCTAGGTCTTTCCCTTTAGGTTTTACCCCAACAATGTTTTCATTAGTTTCGCTCACTCTCGAAATCAAGCATTTTACAGCAGGTTGGAGCAGCCTGTATCTCAGCACAGGAATAAGGTAGGGAAGAATTCAAATACTCATTTTGACTGCCTCCAGAAGTTAGATCAGGTGGCCAATGCAATTTGGTGCTAGGTCTTTCCCTTTAGGTTTTACCCCAACAATGTTTTCATTAGTTTCGCTCACTCTCGAAATCAAGCATTTTACAGCAGGTTGGAGCAGCCTGTATCTCAGCACAGGAATAAGGTAGGGAAGAATTCAAATACTCATTTTGACTGCCTCCAGAAGTTAGATCAGATGGCCAATGCAATTTGGTGCTACGCCTTTCCCTTTAGGTTTTACCCCAACAATGTTTTCATTAGTTTCGCTCACTCTCGAAATCAAGCATTTTACAGCAGGTTGGAGCAGCCTGTATCTCAGCACAGGAATAAGGTAGGGAAGAATTCTAAGGATCATTTTGACTGCCTCCAGAAGTTAGATCAGATGGCAAATTGGATTTGGTGCTAGGCCTTTCCTTTTAGGTTTTACCCCAACAATGTTTTCATTAGTTTCGCTCACTCTCGAAATCAAGCATTTTACAGCAGGTTGGAGCAGCCTGTATCTCAGCACAGGAATAAGGTAGGGAAGAATTCAAATACTCATTTTGACTGCCTCCAGAAGTTAGATCAGATGGCCAATGCAATTTGGTGCTAGGTCTTTCCCTTTAGGTTTTACCCCAACAATGTTTTCATTAGTTTCGCTCACTCTGAAATCAAGCATTTTACAGCAGGTTGGAGCAGCCTGTATCTCAGCACAGGAATAAGGTAGGGAAGAATTCTAAGGATCATTTTGACTGCCTCCAGAAGTTAGATCAGATGGCAAATTGGATTTGGTGCTAGGTCTTTCCCTTTAGGTTTTACCCCAACAATGTTTTCATTAGTTTCGCTCACTCTCGAAATCAAGCATTTTACAGCAGGTTGGAGCAGCCTGTATCTCAGCACAGGAATAAGGTAGGGAAGAATTCTAAGGATCATTTTGACTGCCTCCAGAAGTTAGATCAGATGGCAAATTGGATTTGGTGCTAGGTCTTTCCCTTTAGGTTTTACCCCAACAATGTTTTCATTAGTTTCGCTCACTCTCGAAATCAAGCATTTTACAGCAGGTTGGAGCAGCCTGTATCTCAGCACAGGAATAAGGTAGGGAAGAATTCAAATACTCATTTTGACTGCCTCCAGAAGTTAGATCAGATGGCAAATTGGATTTGGTGCTAGGCCTTTCCCTTTAGGTTTTACCCCAACAATGTTTTCATTAGTTTCGCTCACTCTCGAAATCAAGCATTTTACAGCAGGTTGGAGCAGCCTGTATCTCAGCACAGGAATAAGGTAGGGAAGAATTCTAAGGATCATTTTGACTGCCTCCAGAAGTTAGATCAGATGGCAAATTGGATTTGGTGCTAGGTCTTTCCCTTTAGGTTTTACCCCAACAATGTTTTCATTAGTTTCGCTCACTCTCGAAATCAAGCATTTTACAGCAGGTTGGAGCAGCCTGTATCTCAGCACAGGAATAAGGTAGGGAAGAATTCAAATACTCATTTTGACTGCCTCCAGAAGTTAGATCAGATGGCCAATGCAATTTGGTGCTAGGCCTTTCCCTTTAGGTTTTACCCCAACAATGTTTTCATTAGTTTCGCTCACTCTCGAAATCAAGCATTTTACAGCAGGTTGGAGCAGCCTGTATCTCAGCACAGGAATAAGGTAGGGAAGAATTCTAAGGATCATTTTGACTGCCTCCAGAAGTTAGATCAGATGGCAAATTGGATTTGGTGCTAGGTCTTTCCCTTTAGGTTTTACCCCAACAATGTTTTCATTAGTTTCGCTCACTCTCGAAATCAAGCATTTTACAGCAGGTTGGAGCAGCCTGTATCTCAGCACAGGAATAAGGTAGGGAAGAATTCTAAGGATCATTTTGACTGCCTCCAGAAGTTAGATCAGATGGCAAATTGGATTTGGTGCTAGGTCTTTCCCTTTAGGTTTTACCCCAACAATGTTTTCATGAGTTTCGCTCACTCTCGAAATCAAGCATTTTACAGCAGGTTGGAGCAGCCTGTATCTCAGCACAGGAATAAGGTAGGGAAGAATTCTAAGGATCATTTTGACTGCCTCCAGAAGTTAGATCAGATGGCAAATTGGATTTGGTGCTAGGTCTTTCCCTTTAGGTTTTACCCCAACAATGTTTTCATTAGTTTCGCTCACTCTCGAAATCAAGCATTTTACAGCAGGTTGGAGCAGCCTGTATCTCAGCACAGGAATAAGGTAGGGAAGAATTCTAAGGATCATTTTGACTGCCTCCAGAAGTTAGATCAGATGGCCAATGCAATTTTGTGCTAGGCCTTTCCCTTTAGGTTTTACCCCAACAATGTTTTCATTAGTTTCGCTCACTCTCGAAATCAAGCATTTTACAGCAGGTTGGAGCAGCCTGTATCTCAGCACAGGAATAAGGTAGGGAAGAATTCAAATACTCATTTTGACTGCCTCCAGAAGTTAGATCAGATGGCAAATTGGATTTGGTGCTAGGTCTTTCCCTTTAGGTTTTACCCCAACAATGTTTTCATTAGTTTCGCTCACTCTCGAAATCAAGCATTTTACAGCAGGTTGGAGCAGCCTGTATCTCAGCACAGGAATAAGGTAGGGAAGAATTCTAAGGATCATTTTGACTGCCTCCAGAAGTTAGATCAGATGGCAAATTGGATTTGGTGCTAGGTCTTTCCCTTTAGGTTTTACCCCAACAATGTTTTCATTAGTTTCGCTCACTCTCGAAATCAAGCATTTTACAGCAGGTTGGAGCAGCCTGTATCTCAGCACAGGAATAAGGTAGGGAAGAATTCTAAGGATCATTTTGACTGCCTCCAGAAGTTAGATCAGATGGCAAATTGGATTTGGTGCTAGGTCTTTTCCCTTTAGGTTTTACCCCAACAATGTTTTCATGAGTTTCGCTCACTCTCGAAATCAAGCATTTTACAGCAGGTTGGAGCAGCCTGTATCTCAGCACAGGAATAAGGTAGGGAAGAATTCTAAGGATCATTTTGACTGCCTCCAGAAGTTAGATCAGATGGCAAATTGGATTTGGTGCTAGGTCTTTCCCTTTAGGTTTTACCCCAACAATGTTTTCATTAGTTTCGCTCACTCTCGAAATCAAGCATTTTACAGCAGGTTGGAGCAGCCTGTATCTCAGCACAGGAATAAGGTAGGGAAGAATTCTAAGGATCATTTTGACTGCCTCCAGAAGTTAGATCAGATGGCCAATGCAATTTTGTGCTAGGCCTTTCCCTTTAGGTTTTACCCCAACAATGTTTTCATTAGTTTCGCTCACTCTCGAAATCAAGCATTTTACAGCAGGTTGGAGCAGCCTGTATCTCAGCACAGGAATAAGGTAGGGAAGAATTCTAAGGATCATTTTGACTGCCTCCAGAAGTTAGATCAGATGGCAAATTGGATTTGGTGCTAGGTCTTTCCCTTTAGGTTTTACCCCAACAATGTTTTCATTAGTTTCGCTCACTCTCGAAATCAAGCATTTTACAGCAGGTTGGAGCAGCCTGTATCTCAGCACAGGAATAAGGTAGGGAAGAATTCAAATACTCATTTTGACTGCCTCCAGAAGTTAGATCAGATGGCAAATTGGATTTGGTGCTAGGTCTTTCCCTTTAGGTTTTACCCCAACAATGTTTTCATTAGTTTCGCTCACTCTCGAAATCAAGCATTTTACAGCAGGTTGGAGCAGCCTGTATCTCAGCACAGGAATAAGGTAGGGAAGAATTCAAATACTCATTTTGACTGCCTCCAGAAGTTAGATCAGATGGCAAATTGGATTTGGTGCTAGGTCTTTCCCTTTAGGTTTTACCCCAACAATGTTTTCATTAGTTTCGCTCACTCTCGAAATCAAGCATTTTACAGCAGGTTGGAGCAGCCTGTATCTCAGCACAGGAATAAGGTAGGGAAGAATTCTAAGGATCATTTTGACTGCCTCCAGAAGTTAGATCAGATGGCAAATTGGATTTGGTGCTAGGTCTTTCCCTTTAGGTTTTACCCCAACAATGTTTTCATTAGTTTCGCTCACTCTCGAAATCAAGCATTTTACAGCAGGTTGGAGCAGCCTGTATCTCAGCACAGGAATAAGGTAGGGAAGAATTCTAAGGATCATTTTGACTGCCTCCAGAAGTTAGATCAGATGGCAAATTGGATTTGGTGCTAGGTCTTTCCCTTTAGGTTTTACCCCAACAATGTTTTCATTAGTTTCGCTCACTCTCGAAATCAAGCATTTTACAGCAGGTTGGAGCAGCCTGTATCTCAGCACAGGAATAAGGTAGGGAAGAATTCTAAGGATCATTTTGACTGCCTCCAGAAGTTAGATCAGATGGCAAATTGGATTTGGTGCTAGGTCTTTCCCTTTAGGTTTTACCCCAACAATGTTTTCATTAGTTTCGCTCACTCTCGAAATCAAGCATTTTACAGCAGGTTGGAGCAGCCTGTATCTCAGCACAGGAATAAGGTAGGGAAGAATTCTAAGGATCATTTTGACTGCCTCCAGAAGTTAGATCAGAAGGCAAATTGGATTTGGTGCTAGGTCTTTCCCTTTAGGTTTTACCCCAACAATGTTTTCATTAGTTTCGCTCACTCTCGAAATCAAGCATTTTACAGCAGGTTGGAGCAGCCTGTATCTCAGCACAGGAATAAGGTAGGGAAGAATTCTAAGGATCATTTTGACTGCCTCCAGAAGTTAGATCAGATGGCAAATTGGATTTGGTGCTAGGTCTTTCCCTTTAGGTTTTACCCCAACAATGTTTTCATTAGTTTCGCTCACTCTCGAAATCAAGCATTTTACAGCAGGTTGGAGCAGCCTGTATCTCAGCACAGGAATAAGGTAGGGAAGAATTCTAAGCATCATTTTGACTGCCTCCAGAAGTTAGATCAGATGGCAAATTGGATTTGGTGCTAGGTCTTTCCCTTTAGGTTTTACCCCAACAATGTTTTCATTAGTTTCGCTCACTCTCGAAATCAAGCATTTTACAGCAGGTTGGAGCAGCCTGTATCTCAGCACAGGAATAAGGTAGGGAAGAATTCTAAGGATCATTTTGACTGCCTCCAGAAGTTAGATCAGATGGCAAATTGGATTTGGTGCTAGGTCTTTCCCTTTAGGTTTTACCCCAACAATGTTTTCATTAGTTTCGCTCACTCTCGAAATCAAGCATTTTACAGCAGGTTGGAGCAGCCTGTATCTCAGCACAGGAATAAGGTAGGGAAGAATTCTAAGCATCATTTTGACTGCCTCCAGAAGTTAGATCAGATGGCAAATTGGATTTGGTGCTAGGTCTTTCCCTTTAGGTTTTACCCCAACAAAGTTTTCATTAGTTTCGCTCACTCTCGAAATCAAGCATTTTACAGCAGGTTGGAGCAGCCTGTATCTCAGCACAGGAATAAGGTAGGGAAGAATTCTAAGGATCATTTTGACTGCCTCCAGAAGTTAGATCAGATGGCCAATGCAATTTTGTGCTAGGCCTTTCCCTTTAGGTTTTACCCCAACAATGTTTTCATTAGTTTCGCTCACTCTCGAAATCAAGCATTTTACAGCAGGTTGGAGCTGCCTGTATCTCAGCACAGGAATAAGGTAGGGAAGAATTCTAAGGATCATTTTGACTGCCTCCAGAAGTTAGATCAGATGGCAAATTGGATTTGGTGCTAGGTCTTTCCCTTTAGGTTTTACCCCAACAATGTTTTCATTAGTTTCGCTCACTCTCGAAATCAAGCATTTTACAGCAGGTTGGAGCAGCCTGTATCTCAGCACAGGAATAAGGTAGGGAAGAATTCTAAGGCTCATTTTGACTGCCTCCAGAAGTTAGATCAGATGGCAAATTGGATTTGGTGCTAGGTCTTTCCCTTTAGGTTTTACCCCAACAATGTTTTCATTAGTTTCGCTCACTCTCGAAATCAAGCATTTTACAGCAGGTTGGAGCAGCCTGTATCTCAGCACAGGAATAAGGTAGGGAAGAATTCAAATACTCATTTTGACTGCCTCCAGAAGTTAGATCAGATGGCCAATGCAATTTGGTGCTAGGCCTTTCCCTTTAGGTTTTACCCCAACAATGTTTTCATTAGTTTCGCTCACTCTCAAAATCAAGCATTTTACAGCAGGTTGGAGCAGCCTGTATCTCAGCACAGGAATAAGGTAGGGAAGAATTCAAATACTCATTTTGACTGCCTCCAGAAGTTAGATCAGATGGCCAATGCAATTTGGTGCTAGGTCTTTCCCTTTAGGTTTTACCCCAACAATGTTTTCATTAGTTTCGCTCACTCTCGAAATCAAGCATTTTACAGCAGGTTGGAGCAGCCTGTATCTCAGCACAGGAATAAGGTAGGGAAGAATTCTAAGGATCATTTTGACTGCCTCCAGAAGTTAGATCAGATGGCAAATTGGATTTGGTGCTAGGCCTTTCCCTTTAGGTTTTACCCCAACAATGTTTTCATTAGTTTCGCTCACTCTCGAAATCAAGCATTTTACAGCAGGTTGGAGCAGCCTGTATCTCAGCACAGGAATAAGGTAGGGAAGAATTCAAATACTCATTTTGACTGCCTCCAGAAGTTAGATCAGATGGCCAATGCAATTTGGTGCTAGGTCTTTCCCTTTAGGTTTTACCCCAACAATGTTTTCATTATTTTCGCTCACTCTCGAAATCAAGCATTTTACAGCAGGTTGGAGCAGCCTGTATCTCAGCACAGGAATAAGGTAGGGAAGAATTCAAATACTCATTTTGACTGCCTCCAGAAGTTAGATCAGATGGCCAATGCAATTTGGTGCTACGCCTTTCCCTTTAGGTTTTACCCCAACAATGTTTTCATTAGTTTCGCTCACTCTCGAAATCAAGCATTTTACAGCAGGTTGGAGCAGCCTGTATCTCAGCACAGGAATAAGGTAGGGAAGAATTCTAAGGATCATTTTGACTGCCTCCAGAAGTTAGATCAGATGGCAAATTGGATTTGGTGCTAGGCCTTTCCCTTTAGGTTTTACCCCAACAATGTTTTCATTAGTTTCGCTCACTCTCGAAATCAAGCATTTTACAGCAGGTTGGAGCAGCCTGTATCTCAGCACAGGAATAAGGTAGGGAAGAATTCAAATACTCATTTTGACTGCCTCCAGAAGTTAGATCAGATGGCCAATGCAATTTGGTGCTAGGTCTTTCCCTTTAGGTTTTACCCCAACAATGTTTTCATTAGTTTCGCTCACTCTCGAAATCAAGCATTTTACAGCAGGTTGGAGCAGCCTGTATCTCAGCACAGGAATAAGGTAGGGAAGAATTCTAAGGATCATTTTGACTGCCTCCAGAAGTTAGATCAGATGGCAAATTGGATTTGGTGCTAGGTCTTTCCCTTTAGGTTTTACCCCAACAATGTTTTCATTAGTTTCGCTCACTCTCGAAATCAAGCATTTTACAGCAGGTTGGAGCAGCCTGTATCTCAGCACAGGAATAAGGTAGGGAAGAATTCTAAGGATCATTTTGACTGCCTCCAGAAGTTAGATCAGATGGCAAATTGGATTTGGTGCTAGGTCTTTCCCTTTAGGTTTTACCCCAACAATGTTTTCATTAGTTTCGCTCACTCTCGAAATCAAGCATTTTACAGCAGGTTGGAGCAGCCTGTATCTCAGCACAGGAATAAGGTAGGGAAGAATTCTAAGGATCATTTTGACTGCCTCCAGAAGTTAGATCAGATGGCAAATTGGATTTGGTGCTAGGTCTTTCCCTTTAGGTTTTACCCCAACAATGTTTTCATTAGTTTCGCTCACTCTCGAAATCAAGCATTTTACAGCAGGTTGGAGCAGCCTGTATCTCAGCACAGGAATAAGGTAGGGAAGAATTCAAATACTCATTTTGACTGCCTCCAGAAGTTAGATCAGATGGCCAATGCAATTTGGTGCTAGGTCTTTCCCTTTAGGTTTTACCCCAACAATGTTTTCATTAGTTTCGCTCACTCTCGAAATCAAGCATTTTACAGCAGGTTGGAGCAGCCTGTATCTCAGCACAGGAATAAGGTAGGGAAGAATTCTAAGGATCATTTTGACTGCCTCCAGAAGTTAGATCAGATGGCAAATTGGATTTGGTGCTAGGCCTTTCCCTTTAGGTTTTACCCCAACAATGTTTTCATTAGTTTCGCTCACTCTCGAAATCAAGCATTTTACAGCAGGTTGGAGCAGCCTGTATCTCAGCACAGGAATAAGGTAGGGAAGAATTCAAATACTCATTTTGACTGCCTCCAGAAGTTAGATCAGATGGCCAATGCAATTTGGTGCTAGGTCTTTCCCTTTAGGTTTTACCCCAACAATGTTTTCATTATTTTCGCTCACTCTCGAAATCAAGCATTTTACAGCAGGTTGGAGCAGCCTGTATCTCAGCACAGGAATAAGGTAGGGAAGAATTCAAATACTCATTTTGACTGCCTCCAGAAGTTAGATCAGATGGCCAATGCAATTTGGTGCTACGCCTTTCCCTTTAGGTTTTACCCCAACAATGTTTTCATTAGTTTCGCTCACTCTCGAAATCAAGCATTTTACAGCAGGTTGGAGCAGCCTGTATCTCAGCACAGGAATAAGGTAGGGAAGAATTCTAAGGATCATTTTGACTGCCTCCAGAAGTTAGATCAGATGGCAAATTGGATTTGGTGCTAGGCCTTTCCCTTTAGGTTTTACCCCAACAATGTTTTCATTAGTTTCGCTCACTCTCGAAATCAAGCATTTTACAGCAGGTTGGAGCAGCCTGTATCTCAGCACAGGAATAAGGTAGGGAAGAATTCAAATACTCATTTTGACTGCCTCCAGAAGTTAGATCAGATGGCCAATGCAATTTGGTGCTAGGTCTTTCCCTTTAGGTTTTACCCCAACAATGTTTTCATTAGTTTCGCTCACTCTCGAAATCAAGCATTTTACAGCAGGTTGGAGCAGCCTGTATCTCAGCACAGGAATAAGGTAGGGAAGAATTCTAAGGATCATTTTGACTGCCTCCAGAAGTTAGATCAGATGGCAAATTGGATTTGGTGCTAGGTCTTTCCCTTTAGGTTTTACCCCAACAATGTTTTCATTAGTTTCGCTCACTCTCGAAATCAAGCATTTTACAGCAGGTTGGAGCAGCTGTATCTCAGCACAGGAATAAGGTAGGGAAGAATTCTAAGGATCATTTTGACTGCCTCCAGAAGTTAGATCAGATGGCAAATTGGATTTGGTGCTAGGTCTTTCCCTTTAGGTTTTACCCCAACAATGTTTTCATTAGTTTCGCTCACTCTCGAAATCAAGCATTTTACAGCAGGTTGGAGCAGCCTGTATCTCAGCACAGGAATAAGGTAGGGAAGAATTCTAAGGATCATTTTGACTGCCTCCAGAAGTTAGATCAGATGGCAAATTGGATTTGGTGCTAGGTCTTTCCCTTTAGGTTTTACCCCAACAATGTTTTCATTAGTTTCGCTCACTCTCGAAATCAAGCATTTTACAGCAGGTTGGAGCAGCCTGTATCTCAGCACAGGAATAAGGTAGGGAAGAATTCTAAGGATCATTTTGACTGCCTCCAGAAGTTAGATCAGATGGCAAATTGGATTTGGTGCTAGGTCTTTCCCTTTAGGTTTTACCCCAACAATGTTTTCATTAGTTTCGCTCACTCTCGAAATCAAGCATTTTACAGCAGGTTGGAGCAGCCTGTATCTCAGCACAGGAATAAGGTAGGGAAGAATTCTAAGGATCATTTTGACTGCCTCCAGAAGTTAGATCAGATGGCAAATTGGATTTGGTGCTAGGTCTTTCCCTTTAGGTTTTACCCCAACAATGTTTTCATTAGTTTCGCTCACTCTCGAAATCAAGCATTTTACAGCAGGTTGGAGCAGCCTGTATCTCAGCACAGGAATAAGGTAGGGAAGAATTCTAAGCATCATTTTGACTGCCTCCAGAAGTTAGATCAGATGGCAAATTGGATTTGGTGCTAGGTCTTTCCCTTTAGGTTTTACCCCAACAATGTTTTCATTAGTTTCGCTCACTCTCCGAAATCAAGCATTTTACAGCAGGTTGGAGCAGCCTGTATCTCAGCACAGGAATAAGGTAGGGAAGAATTCTAAGCATCATTTTGACTGCCTCCAGAAGTTAGATCAGATGGCAAATTGGATTTGGTGCTAGGTCTTTCCCTTTAGGTTTTACCCCAACAATGTTTTCATTAGTTTCGCTCACTCTCGAAATCAAGCATTTTACAGCAGGTTGGAGCAGCCTGTATCTCAGCACAGGAATAAGGTAGGGAAGAATTCTAAGGATCATTTTGACTGCCTCCAGAAGTTAGATCAGATGGCAAATTGGATTTGGTGCTAGGTCTTTCCCTTTAGGTTTTACCCCAACAAAGTTTTCATTAGTTTCGCTCACTCTCGAAATCAAGCATTTTACAGCAGGTTGGAGCAGCCTGTATCTCAGCACAGGAATAAGGTAGGGAAGAATTCTAAGGATCATTTTGACTGCCTCCAGAAGTTAGATCAGATGGCCAATGCAGTTTTGTGCTAGGCCTTTCCCTTTAGGTTTTACCCCAACAATGTTTTCATTAGTTTCGCTCACTCTCGAAATCAAGCATTTTACAGCAGGTTGGAGCAGCCTGTATCTCAGCACAGGAATAAGGTAGGGAAGAATTCAAATACTCATTTTGACTGCCTCCAGAAGTTAGATCAGATGGCCAATGGAATTTGGTGCTAGGTCTTTCCCTTTAGGTTTTACCCCAACAATGTTTTCATTAGTTTCGCTCACTCTCGAAATCAAGCATTTTACAGCAGGTTGGAGCAGCCTGTATCTCAGCACAGGAATAAGGTAGGGAAGAATTCTAAGGATCATTTTGACTGCCTCCAGAAGTTAGATCAGATGGCAAATTGGATTTGGTGCTAGGCCTTTCCCTTTAGGTTTTACCCCAACAATGTTTTCATTAGTTTCGCTCACTCTGGAAATCAAGCATTTTACAGCAGGTTGGAGCAGCCTGTATCTCAGCACAGGAATAAGGTAGGGAAGAATTCTAAGGATCATTTTGACTGCCTCCAGAAGTTAGATCAGATGGCAAATTGGATTTGGTGCTAGGTCTTTCCCTTTAGGTTTTACCCCCAACAATGTTTTCATTAGTTTCGCTCACTCTCGAAATCAAGCATTTTACAGCAGGTTGGAGCAGCCTGTATCTCAGCACAGGAATAAGGTAGGGAAGAATTCTAAGGATCATTTTGACTGCCTCCAGAAGTTAGATCAGATGGCAAATTGGATTTGGTGCTAGGTCTTTCCCTTTAGGTTTTACCCCAACAATGTTTTCATTAGTTTCGCTCACTCTCGAAATCAAGCATTTTACAGCAGGTTGGAGCAGCCTGTATCTCAGCACAGGAATAAGGTAGGGAAGAATTCTAAGGATCATTTTGACTGCCTCCAGAAGTTAGATCAGATGGCAAATTGGATTTGGTGCTAGGTCTTTCCCTTTAGGTTTTACCCCAACAATGTTTTCATTAGTTTCGCTCACTCTCGAAATCAAGCATTTTACAGCAGGTTGGAGCAGCCTGTATCTCAGCACAGGAATAAGGTAGGGAAGAATTCTAAGGATCATTTTGACTGCCTCCAGAAGTTAGATCAGATGGCAAATTGGATTTGGTGCTAGGTCTTTCCCTTTAGGTTTTACCCCAACAATGTTTTCATTAGTTTCGCTCACTCTCGAAATCAAGCATTTTACAGCAGGTTGGAGCAGCCTGTATCTCAGCACAGGAATAAGGTAGGGAAGAATTCTAAGCATCATTTTGACTGCCTCCAGAAGTTAGATCAGATGGCAAATTGGATTTGGTGCTAGGTCTTTCCCTTTAGGTTTTACCCCAACAATGTTTTCATTAGTTTCGCTCACTCTCGAAATCAAGCATTTTACAGCAGGTTGGAGCAGCCTGTATCTCAGCACAGGAATAAGGTAGGGAAGAATTCTAAGGATCATTTTGACTGCCTCCAGAAGTTAGATCAGATGGCAAATTGGATTTGGTGCTAGGTCTTTCCCTATAGGTTTTACCCCAACAATGTTTTCATTAGTTTCGCTCACTCTCGAAATCAAGCATTTTACAGCAGGTTGGAGCAGCCTGTATCTCAGCACAGGAATAAGGTAGGGAAGAATTCTAAGCATCATTTTGACTGCCTCCAGAAGTTAGATCAGATGGCAAATTGGATTTGGTGCTAGGTCTTTCCCTTTAGGTTTTACCCCAACAAAGTTTTCATTAGTTTCGCTCACTCTCGAAATCAAGCATTTTACAGCAGGTTGGAGCAGCCTGTATCTCAGCACAGGGAATAAGGTAGGGAAGAATTCTAAGGATCATTTTGACTGCCTCCAGAAGTTAGATCAGATGGCCAATGCAATTTTGTGCTAGGCCTTTCCCTTTAGGTTTTACCCCAACAATGTTTTCATTAGTTTCGCTCACTCTCGAAATCAAGCATTTTACAGCAGGTTGGAGCAGCCTGTATCTCAGCACAGGAATAAGGTAGGGAAGAATTCAAATACTCATTTTGACTGCCTCCAGAAGTTAGATCAGATGGCCAATGGAATTTGGTGCTAGGTCTTTCCCTTTAGGTTTTACCCCAACAATGTTTTCATTAGTTTCGCTCACTCTCGAAATCAAGCATTTTACAGCAGGTTGGAGCAGCCTGTATCTCAGCACAGGAATAAGGTAGGGAAGAATTCTAAGGATCATTTTGACTGCCTCCAGAAGTTAGATCAGATGGCAAATTGGATTTGGTGCTAGGCCTTTCCCTTTAGGTTTTACCCCAACAATGTTTTCATTAGTTTCGCTCACTCTCGAAATCAAGCATTTTACAGCAGGTTGGAGCAGCCTGTATCTCAGCACAGGAATAAGGTAGGGAAGAATTCTAAGGATCATTTTGACTGCCTCCAGAAGTTAGATCAGATGGCAAATTGGATTTGGTGCTAGGTCTTTCCCTTTAGGTTTTACCCCAACAATGTTTTCATTAGTTTCGCTCACTCTCGAAATCAAGCATTTTACAGCAGGTTGGAGCAGCCTGTATCTCAGCACAGGAATAAGGTAGGGAAGAATTCTAAGGATCATTTTGACTGCCTCCAGAAGTTAGATCAGATGGCCAATGCAATTTGGTGCTAGGTCTTTCCCTTTAGGTTTTACCCCAACAATGTTTTCATTAGTTTCGCTCACTCTCGAAATCAAGCATTTTACAACAGGTTGGAGCAGCCTGTATCTCAGCACAGGAATAAGGTAGGGAAGAATTCAAATACTCATTTTGACTGCCTCCAGAAGTTAGATCAGATGGCCAATGCAATTTGGTGCTAGGCCTTTCCCTTTAGGTTTTACCCCAACAATGTTTTCATTAGTTTCGCTCACTCTCGAAATCAAGCATTTTACAGCAGGTTGGAGCAGCCTGTATCTCAGCACAGGAATAAGGTAGGGAAGAATTCTAAGCATCATTTTGACTGCCTCCAGAAGTTAGATCAGATGGCAAATTGGATTTGGTGCTAGGTCTTTCCCTTTAGGTTTTACCCCAACAAAGTTTTCATTAGTTTCGCTCACTCTCGAAATCAAGCATTTTACAGCAGGTTGGAGCAGCCTGTATCTCAGCACAGGAATAAGGTAGGGAAGAATTCTAAGGATCATTTTGACTGCCTCCAGAAGTTAGATCAGATGGCCAATGCAATTTTGTGCTAGGCCTTTCCCTTTAGGTTTTACCCCAACAATGTTTTCATTAGTTTCGCTCACTCTCGAAATCAAGCATTTTACAGCAGGTTGGAGCAGCCTGTATCTCAGCACAGGAATAAGGTAGGGAAGAATTCAAATACTCATTTTGACTGCCTCCAGAAGTTAGATCAGATGGCCAATGGAATTTGGTGCTAGGTCTTTCCCTTTAGGTTTTACCCCAACAATGTTTTCATTAGTTTCGCTCACTCTCGAAATCAAGCATTTTACAGCAGGTTGGAGCAGCCTGTATCTCAGCACAGGAATAAGGTAGGGAAGAATTCTAAGGATCATTTTGACTGCCTCCAGAAGTTAGATCAGATGGCAAATTGGATTTGGTGCTAGGTCTTTCCCTTTAGGTTTTACCCCAACAATGTTTTCATTAGTTTCGCTCACTCTCGAAATCAAGCATTTTACAGCAGGTTGGAGCAGCCTGTATCTCAGCACAGGAATAAGGTAGGGAAGAATTCTAAGGATCATTTTGACTGCCTCCAGAAGTTAGATCAGATGGCAAATTGGATTTGGTGCTAGGTCTTTCCCTTTAGGTTTTACCCCAACAATGTTTTCATTAGTTTCGCTCACTCTCGAAATCAAGCATTTTACAGCAGGTTGGAGCAGCCTGTATCTCAGCACAGGAATAAGGTAGGGAAGAATTCTAAGGATCATTTTGACTGCCTCCAGAAGTTAGATCAGATGGCCAATGCAATTTGGTGCTAGGTCTTTCCCTTTAGGTTTTACCCCAACAATGTTTTCATTAGTTTCGCTCACTCTCGAAATCAAGCATTTTACAACAGGTTGGAGCAGCCTGTATCTCAGCACAGGAATAAGGTAGGGAAGAATTCAAATACTCATTTTGACTGCCTCCAGAAGTTAGATCAGATGGCCAATGCAATTTGGTGCTAGGCCTTTCCCTTTAGGTTTTACCCCAACAATGTTTTCATTAGTTTCGCTCACTCTCGAAATCAAGCATTTTACAGCAGGTTGGAGCAGCCTGTATCTCAGCACAGGAATAAGGTAGGGAAGAATTCTAAGGATCATTTTGACTGCCTCCAGAAGTTAGATCAGATGGCAAATTGGATTTGGTGCTAGGTCTTTCCCTTTAGGTTTTACCCCAACAATGTTTTCATTAGTTTCGCTCACTCTCGAAATCAAGCATTTTACAGCAGGTTGGAGCAGCCTGTATCTCAGCACAGGAATAAGGTAGGGAAGAATTCTAAGGATCATTTTGACTGCCTCCAGAAGTTAGATCAGATGGCAAATTGGATTTGGTGCTAGGTCTTTCCCTTTAGGTTTTACCCCAACAATGTTTTCATTAGTTTCGCTCACTCTCGAAATCAAGCATTTTACAGCAGGTTGGAGCAGCCTGTATCTCAGCACAGGAATAAGGTAGGGAAGAATTCTAAGGATCATTTTGACTGCCTCCAGAAGTTAGATCAGATGGCAAATTGGATTTGGTGCTAGGCCTTTCCCTTTAGGTTTTACCCCAACAATGTTTTCATTAGTTTCGCTCACTCTCGAAATCAAGCATTTTACAGCAGGTTGGAGCAGCCTGTATCTCAGCACAGGAATAAGGTAGGGAAGAATTCAAATACTCATTTTGACTGCCTCCAGAAGTTAGATCAGATGGCCAATGCAATTTGGTGCTAGGTCTTTCCCTTTAGGTTTTACCCCAACAATGTTTTCATTAGTTTCGCTCACTCTCGAAATCAAGCATTTTACAGCAGGTTGGAGCAGCCTGTATCTCAGCACAGGAATAAGGTAGGGAAGAATTCTAAGGATCATTTTGACTGCCTCCAGAAGTTAGATCAGATGGCAAATTGGATTTGGTGCTAGGCCTTTCCCTTTAGGTTTTACCCCAACAATGTTTTCATTAGTTTCGCTCACTCTCGAAATCAAGCATTTTACAGCAGGTTGGAGCAGCCTGTATCTCAGCACAGGAATAAGGTAGGGAAGAATTCAAATACTCATTTTGACTGCCTCCAGAAGTTAGATCAGATGGCCAATGCAATTTGGTGCTAGGTCTTTCCCTTTAGGTTTTACCCCAACAATGTTTTCATTATTTTCGCTCACTCTCGAAATCAAGCATTTTACAGCAGGTTGGAGCAGCCTGTATCTCAGCACAGGAATAAGGTAGGGAAGAATTCAAATACTCATTTTGACTGCCTCCAGAAGTTAGATCAGATGGCCAATGCAATTTGGTGCTACGCCTTTCCCTTTAGGTTTTACCCCAACAATGTTTTCATTAGTTTCGCTCACTCTCGAAATCAAGCATTTTACAGCAGGTTGGAGCAGCCTGTATCTCAGCACAGGAATAAGGTAGGGAAGAATTCTAAGGATCATTTTGACTGCCTCCAGAAGTTAGATCAGATGGCAAATTGGATTTGGTGCTAGGCCTTTCCCTTTAGGTTTTACCCCAACAATGTTTTCATTAGTTTCGCTCACTCTCGAAATCAAGCATTTTACAGCAGGTTGGAGCAGCCTGTATCTCAGCACAGGAATAAGGTAGGGAAGAATTCAAATACTCATTTTGACTGCCTCCAGAAGTTAGATCAGATGGCCAATGCAATTTGGTGCTAGGTCTTTCCCTTTAGGTTTTACCCCAACAATGTTTTCATTAGTTTCGCTCACTCTCGAAATCAAGCATTTTACAGCAGGTTGGAGCAGCCTGTATCTCAGCACAGGAATAAGGTAGGGAAGAATTCTAAGGATCATTTTGACTGCCTCCAGAAGTTAGATCAGATGGCCAATGCAATTTTGTGCTAGGCCTTTCCCTTTAGGTTTTACCCCAACAATGTTTTCATTAGTTTCGCTCACTCTCGAAATCAAGCATTTTACAGCAGGTTGGAGCAGCCTGTATCTCAGCACAGGAATAAGGTAGGGAAGAATTCAAATACTCATTTTGACTGCCTCCAGAAGTTAGATCAGATGGCCAATGGAATTTGGTGCTAGGTCTTTCCCTTTAGGTTTTACCCCAACAATGTTTTCATTAGTTTCGCTCACTCTCGAAATCAAGCATTTTACAGCAGGTTGGAGCAGCCTGTATCTCAGCACAGGAATAAGGTAGGGAAGAATTCTAAGGATCATTTTGACTGCCTCCAGAAGTTAGATCAGATGGCAAATTGGATTTGGTGCTAGGTCTTTCCCTTTAGGTTTTACCCCAACAATGTTTTCATTAGTTTCGCTCACTCTCGAAATCAAGCATTTTACAGCAGGTTGGAGCAGCCTGTATCTCAGCACAGGAATAAGGTAGGGAAGAATTCTAAGGATCATTTTGACTGCCTCCAGAAGTTAGATCAGATGGCAAATTGGATTTGGTGCTAGGTCTTTCCCTTTAGGTTTTACCCCAACAATGTTTTCATTAGTTTCGCTCACTCTCGAAATCAAGCATTTTACAGCAGGTTGGAGCAGCCTGTATCTCAGCACAGGAATAAGGTAGGGAAGAATTCTAAGGATCATTTTGACTGCCTCCAGAAGTTAGATCAGATGGCCAATGCAATTTGGTGCTAGGTGTTTCCCTTTAGGTTTTACCCCAACAATGTTTTCATTAGTTTCGCTCACTCTCGAAATCAAGCATTTTACAACAGGTTGGAGCAGCCTGTATCTCAGCACAGGAATAAGGTAGGGAAGAATTCAAATACTCATTTTGACTGCCTCCAGAAGTTAGATCAGATGGCCAATGCAATTTGGTGCTAGGCCTTTCCCTTTAGGTTTTACCCCAACAATGTTTTCATTAGTTTCGCTCACTCTCGAAATCAAGCATTTTACAGCAGGTTGGAGCAGCCTGTATCTCAGCACAGGAATAAGGTAGGGAAGAATTCTAAGCATCATTTTGACTGCCTCCAGAAGTTAGATCAGATGGCAAATTGGATTTGGTGCTAGGTCTTTCCCTTTAGGTTTTACCCCAACAAAGTTTTCATTAGTTTCGCTCACTCTCGAAATCAAGCATTTTACAGCAGGTTGGAGCAGCCTGTATCTCAGCACAGGAATAAGGTAGGGAAGAATTCTAAGGATCATTTTGACTGCCTCCAGAAGTTAGATCAGATGGCCAATGCAATTTTGTGCTAGGCCTTTCCCTTTAGGTTTTACCCCAACAATGTTTTCATTAGTTTCGCTCACTCTCGAAATCAAGCATTTTACAGCAGGTTGGAGCAGCCTGTATCTCAGCACAGGAATAAGGTAGGGAAGAATTCAAATACTCATTTTGACTGCCTCCAGAAGTTAGATCAGATGGCCAATGGAATTTGGTGCTAGGTCTTTCCCTTTAGGTTTTACCCCAACAATGTTTTCATTAGTTTCGCTCACTCTCGAAATCAAGCATTTTACAGCAGGTTGGAGCAGCCTGTATCTCAGCACAGGAATAAGGTAGGGAAGAATTCTAAGGATCATTTTGACTGCCTCCAGAAGTTAGATCAGATGGCAAATTGGATTTGGTGCTAGGTCTTTCCCTTTAGGTTTTACCCCAACAATGTTTTCATTAGTTTCGCTCACTCTCGAAATCAAGCATTTTACAGCAGGTTGGAGCAGCCTGTATCTCAGCACAGGAATAAGGTAGGGAAGAATTCTAAGGATCATTTTGACTGCCTCCAGAAGTTAGATCAGATGGCAAATTGGATTTGGTGCTAGGTCTTTCCCTTTAGGTTTTACCCCAACAATGTTTTCATTAGTTTCGCTCACTCTCGAAATCAAGCATTTTACAGCAGGTTGGAGCAGCCTGTATCTCAGCACAGGAATAAGGTAGGGAAGAATTCTAAGGATCATTTTGACTGCCTCCAGAAGTTAGATCAGATGGCCAATGCAATTTGGTGCTAGGTCTTTCCCTTTAGGTTTTACCCCAACAATGTTTTCATTAGTTTCGCTCACTCTCGAAATCAAGCATTTTACAACAGGTTGGAGCAGCCTGTATCTCAGCACAGGAATAAGGTAGGGAAGAATTCAAATACTCATTTTGACTGCCTCCAGAAGTTAGATCAGATGGCCAATGCAATTTGGTGCTAGGCCTTTCCCTTTAGGTTTTACCCCAACAATGTTTTCATTAGTTTCGCTCACTCTCGAAATCAAGCATTTTACAGCAGGTTGGAGCAGCCTGTATCTCAGCACAGGAATAAGGTAGGGAAGAATTCTAAGGATCATTTTGACTGCCTCCAGAAGTTAGATCAGATGGCAAATTGGATTTGGTGCTAGGTCTTTCCCTTTAGGTTTTACCCCAACAATGTTTTCATTAGTTTCGCTCACTCTCGAAATCAAGCATTTTACAGCAGGTTGGAGCAGCCTGTATCTCAGCACAGGAATAAGGTAGGGAAGAATTCTAAGGATCATTTTGACTGCCTCCAGAAGTTAGATCAGATGGCAAATTGGATTTGGTGCTAGGCCTTTCCCTTTAGGTTTTACCCCAACAATGTTTTCATTAGTTTCGCTCACTCTCGAAATCAAGCATTTTACAGCAGGTTGGAGCAGCCTGTATCTCAGCACAGGAATAAGGTAGGGAAGAATTCAAATACTCATTTTGACTGCCTCCAGAAGTTAGATCAGATGGCAAATTGGATTTGGTGCTAGGTCTTTCCCTTTAGGTTTTACCCCAACAATGTTTTCATTAGTTTCGCTCACTCTCGAAATCAAGCATTTTACAGCAGGTTGGAGCAGCCTGTATCTCAGCACAGGAATAAGGTAGGGAAGAATTCTAAGGATCATTTTGACTGCCTCCAGAAGTTAGATCAGATGGCAAATTGGATTTGGTGCTAGGCCTTTCCCTTTAGGTTTTACCCCAACAATGTTTTCATTAGTTTCGCTCACTCTCGAAATCAAGCATTTTACAGCAGGTTGGAGCAGCCTGTATCTCAGCACAGGAATAAGGTAGGGAAGAATTCAAATACTCATTTTGACTGCCTCCAGAAGTTAGATCAGATGGCCAATGCAATTTGGTGCTAGGCCTTTCCCTTTAGGTTTTACCCCAACAATGTTTTCATTAGTTTCGCTCACTCTCGAAATCAAGCATTTTACAGCAGGTTGGAGCAGCCTGTATCTCAGCACAGGAATAAGGTAGGGAAGAATTCTAAGGATCATTTTGACTGCCTCCAGAAGTTAGATCAGATGGCCAATGCAATTTGGTGCTAGGTCTTTCCCTTTAGGTTTTACCCCAACAATGTTTTCATTAGTTTCGCTCACTCTCGAAATCAAGCATTTTACAACAGGTTGGAGCAGCCTGTATCTCAGCACAGGAATAAGGTAGGGAAGAATTCAAATACTCATTTTGACTGCCTCCAGAAGTTAGATCAGATGGCCAATGCAATTTGGTGCTAGGCCTTTCCCTTTAGGTTTTACCCCAACAATGTTTTCATTAGTTTCGCTCACTCTCGAAATCAAGCATTTTACAGCAGGTTGGAGCAGCCTGTATCTCAGCACAGGAATAAGGTAGGGAAGAATTCTAAGGATCATTTTGACTGCCTCCAGAAGTTAGATCAGATGGCAAATTGGATTTGGTGCTAGGTCTTTCCCTTTAGGTTTTACCCCAACAATGTTTTCATTAGTTTCGCTCACTCTCGAAATCAAGCATTTTACAGCAGGTTGGAGCAGCCTGTATCTCAGCACAGGAATAAGGTAGGGAAGAATTCTAAGGATCATTTTGACTGCCTCCAGAAGTTAGATCAGATGGCAAATTGGATTTGGTGCTAGGCCTTTCCCTTTAGGTTTTACCCCAACAATGTTTTCATTAGTTTCGCTCACTCTCGAAATCAAGCATTTTACAGCAGGTTGGAGCAGCCTGTATCTCAGCACAGGAATAAGGTAGGGAAGAATTCAAATACTCATTTTGACTGCCTCCAGAAGTTAGATCAGATGGCAAATTGGATTTGGTGCTAGGTCTTTCCCTTTAGGTTTTACCCCAACAATGTTTTCATTAGTTTCGCTCACTCTCGAAATCAAGCATTTTACAGCAGGTTGGAGCAGCCTGTATCTCAGCACAGGAATAAGGTAGGGAAGAATTCTAAGGATCATTTTGACTGCCTCCAGAAGTTAGATCAGATGGCAAATTGGATTTGGTGCTAGGCCTTTCCCTTTAGGTTTTACCCCAACAATGTTTTCATTAGTTTCGCTCACTCTCGAAATCAAGCATTTTACAGCAGGTTGGAGCAGCCTGTATCTCAGCACAGGAATAAGGTAGGGAAGAATTCAAATACTCATTTTGACTGCCTCCAGAAGTTAGATCAGATGGCCAATGCAATTTGGTGCTAGGTCTTTCCCTTTAGGTTTTACCCCAACAATGTTTTCATTATTTTCGCTCACTCTCGAAATCAAGCATTTTACAGCAGGTTGGAGCAGCCTGTATCTCAGCACAGGAATAAGGTAGGGAAGAATTCAAATACTCATTTTGACTGCCTCCAGAAGTTAGATCAGATGGCCAATGCAATTTGGTGCTACGCCTTTCCCTTTAGGTTTTACCCCAACAATGTTTTCATTAGTTTCGCTCACTCTCGAAATCAAGCATTTTACAGCAGTTTGGAGCAGCCTGTATCTCAGCACAGGAATAAGGTAGGGAAGAATTCTAAGGATCATTTTGACTGCCTCCAGAAGTTAGATCAGATGGCAAATTGGATTTGGTGCTAGGCCTTTCCCTTTAGGTTTTACCCCAACAATGTTTTCATTAGTTTCGCTCACTCTCGAAATCAAGCATTTTACAGCAGGTTGGAGCAGCCTGTATCTCAGCACAGGAATAAGGTAGGGAAGAATTCAAATACTCATTTTGACTGCCTCCAGAAGTTAGATCAGATGGCCAATGCAATTTGGTGCTAGGTCTTTCCCTTTAGGTTTTACCCCAACAATGTTTTCATTAGTTTCGCTCACTCTCGAAATCAAGCATTTTACAGCAGGTTGGAGCAGCCTGTATCTCAGCACAGGAATAAGGTAGGGAAGAATTCTAAGGATCATTTTGACTGCCTCCAGAAGTTAGATCAGATGGCAAATTGGATTTGGTGCTAGGTCTTTCCCTTTAGGTTTTACCCCAACAATGTTTTCATTAGTTTCGCTCACTCTCGAAATCAAGCATTTTACAGCAGGTTGGAGCAGCCTGTATCTCAGCACAGGAATAAGGTAGGGAAGAATTCTAAGGATCATTTTGACTGCCTCCAGAAGTTAGATCAGATGGCCAATTGGATTTGGTGCTAGGTCTTTCCCTTTAGGTTTTACCCCAACAATGTTTTCATTAGTTTCGCTCACTCTCGAAATCAAGCATTTTACAGCAGGTTGGAGCAGCCTGTATCTCAGCACAGGAATAAGGTAGGGAAGAATTCTAAGGATCATTTTGACTGCCTCCAGAAGTTAGATCAGATGGCAAATTGGATTTGGTGCTAGGTCTTTCCCTTTAGGTTTTACCCCAACAATGTTTTCATTAGTTTCGCTCACTCTCGAAATCAAGCATTTTACAGCAGGTTGGAGCAGCCTGTATCTCAGCACAGGAATAAGGTAGGGAAGAATTCTAAGGATCATTTTGACTGCCTCCAGAAGTTAGATCAGATGGCAAATTGGATTTGGTGCTAGGTCTTTCCCTTTAGGTTTTACCCCAACAATGTTTTCATTAGTTTCGCTCACTCTCGAAATCAAGCATTTTACAGCAGGTTGGAGCAGCCTGTATCTCAGCACAGGAATAAGGTAGGGAAGAATTCTAAGGATCATTTTGACTGCCTCCAGAAGTTAGATCAGATGGCAAATTGGATTTGGTGCTAGGTCTTTCCCTTTAGGTTTTACCCCAACAATGTTTTCATTAGTTTCGCTCACTCTCGAAATCAAGCATTTTACAGCAGGTTGGAGCAGCCTGTATCTCAGCACAGGAATAAGGTAGGGAAGAATTCTAAGCATCATTTTGACTGCCTCCAGAAGTTAGATCAGATGGCAAATTGGATTTGGTGCTAGGTCTTTCCCTTTAGGTTTTACCCCAACAATGTTTTCATTAGTTTCGCTCACTCTCGAAATCAAGCATTTTACAGCAGGTTGGAGCAGCCTGTATCTCAGCACAGGAATAAGGTAGGGAAGAATTCTAAGGATCATTTTGACTGCCTCCAGAAGTTAGATCAGATGGCAAATTGGATTTGGTGCTAGGTCTTTCCCTTTAGGTTTTACCCCAACAATGTTTTCATTAGTTTCGCTCACTCTCGAAATCAAGCATTTTACAGCAGGTTGGAGCAGCCTGTATCTCAGCACAGGAATAAGGTAGGGAAGAATTCTAAGGATCATTTTGACTGCCTCCAGAAGTTAGATCAGATGGCAAATTGGATTTGGTGCTAGGTCTTTCCCTTTAGGTTTTACCCCAACAAAGTTTTCATTAGTTTCGCTCACTCTCGAAATCAAGCATTTTACAGCAGGTTGGAGCAGCCTGTATCTCAGCACAGGAATAAGGTAGGGAAGAATTCTAAGGATCATTTTGACTGCCTCCAGAAGTTAGATCAGATGGCCAATGCAATTTTGTGCTAGGCCTTTCCCTTTAGGTTTTACCCCAACAATGTTTTCATTAGTTTCGCTCACTCTCGAAATCAAGCATTTTACAGCAGGTTGGAGCAGCCTGTATCTCAGCACAGGAATAAGGTAGGGAAGAATTCAAATACTCATTTTGACTGCCTCCAGAAGTTAGATCAGATGGCCAATGGAATTTGGTGCTAGGTCTTTCCCTTTAGGTTTTACCCCAACAATGTTTTCATTAGTTTCGCTCACTCTCGAAATCAAGCATTTTACAGCAGGTTGGAGCAGCCTGTATCTCAGCACAGGAATAAGGTAGGGAAGAATTCTAAGGATCATTTTGACTGCCTCCAGAAGTTAGATCAGATGGCAAATTGGATTTGGTGCTAGGTCTTTCCCTTTAGGTTTTACCCCAACAATGTTTTCATTAGTTTCGCTCACTCTCGAAATCAAGCATTTTACAGCAGGTTGGAGCAGCCTGTATCTCAGCACAGGAATAAGGTAGGGAAGAATTCTAAGGATCATTTTGACTGCCTCCAGAAGTTAGATCAGATGGCAAATTGGATTTGGTGCTAGGTCTTTCCCTTTAGGTTTTACCCCAACAATGTTTTCATTAGTTTCGCTCACTCTCGAAATCAAGCATTTTACAGCAGGTTGGAGCAGCCTGTATCTCAGCACAGGAATAAGGTAGGGAAGAATTCTAAGGATCATTTTGACTGCCTCCAGAAGTTAGATCAGATGGCAAATTGGATTTGGTGCTAGGTCTTTCCCTTTAGGTTTTACCCCAACAATGTTTTCATTAGTTTCGCTCACTCTCGAAATCAAGCATTTTACAGCAGGTTGGAGCAGCCTGTATCTCAGCACAGGAATAAGGTAGGGAAGAATTCTAAGGATCATTTTGACTGCCTCCAGAAGTTAGATCAGATGGCAAATTGGATTTGGTGCTAGGTCTTTCCCTTTAGGTTTTACCCCAACAATGTTTTCATTAGTTTCGCTCACTCTCGAAATCAAGCATTTTACAGCAGGTTGGAGCAGCCTGTATCTCAGCACAGGAATAAGGTAGGGAAGAATTCTAAGGATCATTTTGACTGCCTCCAGAAGTTAGATCAGATGGCAAATTGGATTTGGTGCTAGGTCTTTCCCTTTAGGTTTTACCCCAACAATGTTTTCATTAGTTTCGCTCACTCTCGAAATCAAGCATTTTACAGCAGGTTGGAGCAGCCTGTATCTCAGCACAGGAATAAGGTAGGGAAGAATTCTAAGGATCATTTTGACTGCCTCCAGAAGTTAGATCAGATGGCAAATTGGATTTGGTGCTAGGTCTTTCCCTTTAGGTTTTACCCCAACAATGTTTTCATTAGTTTCGCTCACTCTCGAAATCAAGCATTTTACAGCAGGTTGGAGCAGCCTGTATCTCAGCACAGGAATAAGGTAGGGAAGAATTCTAAGGATCATTTTGACTGCCTCCAGAAGTTAGATCAGATGGCAAATTGGATTTGGTGCTAGGTCTTTCCCTTTAGGTTTTACCCCAACAATGTTTTCATTAGTTTCGCTCACTCTCGAAATCAAGCATTTTACAGCAGGTTGGAGCAGCCTGTATCTCAGCACAGGAATAAGGTAGGGAAGAATTCTAAGCATCATTTTGACTGCCTCCAGAAGTTAGATCAGATGGCAAATTGGATTTGGTGCTAGGTCTTTCCCTTTAGGTTTTACCCCAACAAAGTTTTCATTAGTTTCGCTCACTCTCAAAATCAAGCATTTTACAGCAGGTTGGAGCAGCCTGTATCTCAGCACAGGAATAAGGTAGGGAAGAATTCTAAGGATCATTTTGACTGCCTCCAGAAGTTAGATCAGATGGCCAATGCAATTTTGTGCTAGGCCTTTCCCTTTAGGTTTTACCCCAACAATGTTTTCATTAGTTTCGCTCACTCTCGAAATCAAGCATTTTACAGCAGGTTGGAGCAGCCTGTATCTCAGCACAGGAATAAGGTAGGGAAGAATTCAAATACTCATTTTGACTGCCTCCAGAAGTTAGATCAGATGGCCAATGGAATTTGGTGCTAGGTCTTTCCCTTTAGGTTTTACCCCAACAATGTTTTCATTAGTTTCGCTCACTCTCGAAATCAAGCATTTTACAGCAGGTTGGAGCAGCCTGTATCTCAGCACAGGAATAAGGTAGGGAAGAATTCTAAGGATCATTTTGACTGCCTCCAGAAGTTAGATCAGATGGCAAATTGGATTTGGTGCTAGGTCTTTCCCTTTAGGTTTTACCCCAACAATGTTTTCATTAGTTTCGCTCACTCTCGAAATCAAGCATTTTACAGCAGGTTGGAGCAGCCTGTATCTCAGCACAGGAATAAGGTAGGGAAGAATTCTAAGGATCATTTTGACTGCCTCCAGAAGTTAGATCAGATGGCAAATTGGATTTGGTGCTAGGTCTTTCCCTTTAGGTTTTACCCCAACAATGTTTTCATTAGTTTCGCTCACTCTCGAAATCAAGCATTTTACAGCAGGTTGGAGCAGCCTGTATCTCAGCACAGGAATAAGGTAGGGAAGAATTCTAAGGATCATTTTGACTGCCTCCAGAAGTTAGATCAGATGGCCAATGCAATTTGGTGCTAGGTCTTTCCCTTTAGGTTTTACCCCAACAATGTTTTCATTAGTTTCGCTCACTCTCGAAATCAAGCATTTTACAACAGGTTGGAGCAGCCTGTATCTCAGCACAGGAATAAGGTAGGGAAGAATTCAAATACTCATTTTGACTGCCTCCAGAAGTTAGATCAGATGGCCAATGCAATTTGGTGCTAGGCCTTTCCCTTTAGGTTTTACCCCAACAATGTTTTCATTAGTTTCGCTCACTCTCGAAATCAAGCATTTTACAGCAGGTTGGAGCAGCCTGTATCTCAGCACAGGAATAAGGTAGGGAAGAATTCTAAGCATCATTTTGACTGCCTCCAGAAGTTAGATCAGATGGCCAATGCAATTTGGTGCTAGGTCTTTCCCTTTAGGTTTTACCCCAACAATGTTTTCATTAGTTTCGCTCACTCTCGAAATCAAGCATTTTACAGCAGGTTGGAGCAGCCTGTATCTCAGCACAGGAATAAGGTAGGGAAGAATTCAAATACTCATTTTGACTGCCTCCAGAAGTTAGATCAGATGGCCAATGCAATTTGGTGCTAGGCCTTTCCCTTTAGGTTTTACCCCAACAATGTTTTCATTAGTTTCGCTCACTCTCGAAATCAAGCATTTTACAGCAGGTTGGAGCAGCCTGTATCTCAGCACAGGAATAAGGTAGGGAAGAATTCTAAGGATCATTTTGACTGCCTCCAGAAGTTAGATCAGATGGCAAATTGGATTTGGTGCTAGGTCTTTCCCTTTAGGTTTTACCCCAACAATGTTTTCATTAGTTTCGCTCACTCTCGAAATCAAGCATTTTACAGCAGGTTGGAGCAGCCTGTATCTCAGCACAGGAATAAGGTAGGGAAGAATTCTAAGGATCATTTTGACTGCCTCCAGAAGTTAGATCAGATGGCAAATTGGATTTGGTGCTAGGTCTTTCCCTTTAGGTTTTACCCCAACAATGTTTTCATTAGTTTCGCTCACTCTCGAAATCAAGCATTTTACAGCAGGTTGGAGCAGCCTGTATCTCAGCACAGGAATAAGGTAGGGAAGAATTCTAAGGCTCATTTTGACTGCCTCCAGAAGTTAGATCAGATGGCAAATTGGATTTGGTGCTAGGTCTTTCCCTTTAGGTTTTACCCCAACAATGTTTTCATTAGTTTCGCTCACTCTCGAAATCAAGCATTTTACAGCAGGTTGGAGCAGCCTGTATCTCAGCACAGGAATAAGGTAGGGAAGAATTCAAATACTCATTTTGACTGCCTCCAGAAGTTAGATCAGATGGCAAATTGGATTTGGTGCTAGGTCTTTCCCTTTAGGTTTTACCCCAACAATGTTTTCATTAGTTTCGCTCACTCTCGAAATCAAGCATTTTACAGCAGGTTGGAGCAGCCTGTATCTCAGCACAGGAATAAGGTAGGGAAGAATTCTAAGGATCATTTTGACTGCCTCCAGAAGTTAGATCAGATGGCAAATTGGATTTGGTGCTAGGTCTTTCCCTTTAGGTTTTACCCCAACAATGTTTTCATTAGTTTCGCTCACTCTCGAAATCAAGCATTTTACAGCAGGTTGGAGCAGCCTGTATCTCAGCACAGGAATAAGGTAGGGAAGAATTCTAAGGATCATTTTGACTGCCTCCAGAAGTTAGATCAGATGGCAAATTGGATTTGGTGCTAGGTCTTTCCCTTTAGGTTTTACCCCAACAATGTTTTCATTAGTTTCGCTCACTCTCGAAATCAAGCATTTTACAGCAGGTTGGAGCAGCCTGTATCTCAGCACAGGAATAAGGTAGGGAAGAATTCTAAGGATCATTTTGACTGCCTCCAGAAGTTAGATCAGATGGCCAATGCAATTTGGTGCTAGGTCTTTCCCTTTAGGTTTTACCCCAACAATGTTTTCATTAGTTTCGCTCACTCTCGAAATCAAGCATTTTACAGCAGGTTGGAGCAGCCTGTATCTCAGCACAGGAATAAGGTAGGGAAGAATTCAAATACTCATTTTGACTGCCTCCAGAAGTTAGATCAGATGGCCAATGCAATTTGGTGCTAGGCCTTTCCCTTTAGGTTTTACCCCAACAATGTTTTCATTAGTTTCGCTCACTCTCGAAATCAAGCATTTTACAGCAGGTTGGAGCAGCCTGTATCTCAGCACAGGAATAAGGTAGGGAAGAATTCTAAGGATCATTTTGACTGCCTCCAGAAGTTAGATCAGATGGCAAATTGGATTTGGTGCTAGGTCTTTCCCTTTAGGTTTTACCCCAACAATGTTTTCATTAGTTTCGCTCACTCTCGAAATCAAGCATTTTACAGCAGGTTGGAGCAGCCTGTATCTCAGCACAGGAATAAGGTAGGGAAGAATTCTAAGGATCATTTTGACTGCCTCCAGAAGTTAGATCAGATGGCAAATTGGATTTGGTGCTAGGTCTTTCCCTTTAGGTTTTACCCCAACAATGTTTTCATTAGTTTCGCTCACTCTCGAAATCAAGCATTTTACAGCAGGTTGGAGCAGCCTGTATCTCAGCACAGGAATAAGGTAGGGAAGAATTCTAAGGATCATTTTGACTGCCTCCAGAAGTTAGATCAGATGGCAAATTGGATTTGGTGCTAGGTCTTTCCCTTTAGGTTTTACCCCAACAATGTTTTCATTAGTTTCGCTCACTCTCGAAATCAAGCATTTTACAGCAGGTTGGAGCAGCCTGTATCTCAGCACAGGAATAAGGTAGGGAAGAATTCAAATACTCATTTTGACTGCCTCCAGAAGTTAGATCAGATGGCAAATTGGATTTGGTGCTAGGTCTTTCCCTTTAGGTTTTACCCCAACAATGTTTTCATTAGTTTCGCTCACTCTCGAAATCAAGCATTTTACAGCAGGTTGGAGCAGCCTGTATCTCAGCACAGGAATAAGGTAGGGAAGAATTCTAAGGATCATTTTGACTGCCTCCAGAAGTTAGATCAGATGGCAAATTGGATTTGGTGCTAGGTCTTTCCCTTTAGGTTTTACCCCAACAATGTTTTCATTAGTTTCGCTCACTCTCGAAATCAAGCATTTTACAGCAGGTTGGAGCAGCCTGTATCTCAGCACAGGAATAAGGTAGGGAAGAATTCTAAGGATCATTTTGACTGCCTCCAGAAGTTAGATCAGATGGCAAATTGGATTTGGTGCTAGGTCTTTCCCTTTAGGTTTTACCCCAACAATGTTTTCATTAGTTTCGCTCACTCTCGAAATCAAGCATTTTACAGCAGGTTGGAGCAGCCTGTATCTCAGCACAGGAATAAGGTAGGGAAGAATTCTAAGGATCATTTTGACTGCCTCCAGAAGTTAGATCAGATGGCAAATTGGATTTGGTGCTAGGTCTTTCCCTTTAGGTTTTACCCCAACAATGTTTTCATTAGTTTCGCTCACTCTGGAAATCAAGCATTTTACAGCAGGTTGGAGCAGCCTGTATCTCAGCACAGGAATAAGGTAGGGAAGAATTCTAAGGATCATTTTGACTGCCTCCAGAAGTTAGATCAGATGGCAAATTGGATTTGGTGCTAGGTCTTTCCCTTTAGGTTTTACCCCAACAATGTTTTCATTAGTTTCGCTCACTCTCGAAATCAAGCATTTTACAGCAGGTTGGAGCAGCCTGTATCTCAGCACAGGAATAAGGTAGGGAAGAATTCTAAGGATCATTTTGACTGCCTCCAGAAGTTAGATCAGATGGCCAATGCAATTTGGTGCTAGGTCTTTCCCTTTAGGTTTTACCCCAACAATGTTTTCATTAGTTTCGCTCACTCTCGAAATCAAGCATTTTACAGCAGGTTGGAGCAGCCTGTATCTCAGCACAGGAATAAGGTAGGGAAGAATTCAAATACTCATTTTGACTGCCTCCAGAAGTTAGATCAGATGGCCAATGCAATTTGGTGCTAGGCCTTTCCCTTTAGGTTTTACCCCAACAATGTTTTCATTAGTTTCGCTCACTCTCGAAATCAAGCATTTTACAGCAGGTTGGAGCAGCCTGTATCTCAGCACAGGAATAAGGTAGGGAAGAATTCTAAGGATCATTTTGACTGCCTCCAGAAGTTAGATCAGATGGCAAATTGGATTTGGTGCTAGGTCTTTCCCTTTAGGTTTTACCCCAACAATGTTTTCATTAGTTTCGCTCACTCTCGAAATCAAGCATTTTACAGCAGGTTGGAGCAGCCTGTATCTCAGCACAGGAATAAGGTAGGGAAGAATTCTAAGGATCATTTTGACTGCCTCCAGAAGTTAGATCAGATGGCAAATTGGATTTGGTGCTAGGTCTTTCCCTTTAGGTTTTACCCCAACAATGTTTTCATTAGTTTCGCTCACTCTCGAAATCAAGCATTTTACAGCAGGTTGGAGCAGCCTGTATCTCAGCACAGGAATAAGGTAGGGAAGAATTCTAAGGATCATTTTGACTGCCTCCAGAAGTTAGATCAGATGGCAAATTGGATTTGGTGCTAGGTCTTTCCCTTTAGGTTTTACCCCAACAATGTTTTCATTAGTTTCGCTCACTCTCGAAATCAAGCATTTTACAGCAGGTTGGAGCAGCCTGTATCTCAGCACAGGAATAAGGTAGGGAAGAATTCAAATACTCATTTTGACTGCCTCCAGAAGTTAGATCAGATGGCAAATTGGATTTGGTGCTAGGTCTTTCCCTTTAGGTTTTTCCCCAACAATGTTTTCATTAGTTTCGCTCACTCTCGAAATCAAGCATTTTACAGCAGGTTGGAGCAGCCTGTATCTCAGCACAGGAATAAGGTAGGGAAGAATTCAAATACTCATTTTGACTGCCTCCAGAAGTTAGATCAGATGGCAAATTGGATTTGGTGCTAGGTCTTTCCCTTTAGGTTTTACCCCAACAATGTTTTCATTAGTTTCGCTCACTCTCGAAATCAAGCATTTTACAGCAGGTTGGAGCAGCCTGTATCTCAGCACAGGAATAAGGTAGGGAAGAATTCTAAGGATCATTTTGACTGCCTCCAGAAGTTAGATCAGATGGCAAATTGGATTTGGTGCTAGGTCTTTCCCTTTAGGTTTTACCCCAACAATGTTTTCATTAGTTTCGCTCACTCTCGAAATCAAGCATTTTACAGCAGGTTGGAGCAGCCTGTATCTCAGCACAGGAATAAGGTAGGGAAGAATTCAAATACTCATTTTGACTGCCTCCAGAAGTTAGATCAGATGGCAAATTGGATTTGGTGCTAGGTCTTTCCCTTTAGGTTTTACCCCAACAATGTTTTCATTAGTTTCGCTCACTCTCGAAATCAAGCATTTTACAGCAGGTTGGAGCAGCCTGTATCTCAGCACAGGAATAAGGTAGGGAAGAATTCTAAGGATCATTTTGACTGCCTCCAGAAGTTAGATCAGATGGCAAATTGGATTTGGTGCTAGGTCTTTCCCTTTAGGTTTTACCCCAACAATGTTTTCATTAGTTTCGCTCACTCTCGAAATCAAGCATTTTACAGCAGGTTGGAGCAGCCTGTATCTCAGCACAGGAATAAGGTAGGGAAGAATTCTAAGGATCATTTTGACTGCCTCCAGAAGTTAGATCAGATGGCCAATTGGATTTGGTGCTAGGTCTTTCCCTTTAGGTTTTACCCCAACAATGTTTTCATTAGTTTCGCTCACTCTCGAAATCAAGCATTTTACAGCAGGTTGGAGCAGCCTGTATCTCAGCACAGGAATAAGGTAGGGAAGAATTCTAAGGATCATTTTGACTGCCTCCAGAAGTTAGATCAGATGGCAAATTGGATTTGGTGCTAGGTCTTTCCCTTTAGGTTTTACCCCAACAATGTTTTCATTAGTTTCGCTCACTCTCGAAATCAAGCATTTTACAGCAGGTTGGAGCAGCCTGTATCTCAGCACAGGAATAAGGTAGGGAAGAATTCTAAGGATCATTTTGACTGCCTCCAGAAGTTAGATCAGATGGCAAATTGGATTTGGTGCTAGGTCTTTCCCTTTAGGTTTTACCCCAACAATGTTTTCATTAGTTTCGCTCACTCTCGAAATCAAGCATTTTACAGCAGGTTGGAGCAGCCTGTATCTCAGCACAGGAATAAGGTAGGGAAGAATTCTAAGGATCATTTTGACTGCCTCCAGAAGTTAGATCAGATGGCAAATTGGATTTGGTGCTAGGTCTTTCCCTTTAGGTTTTACCCCAACAATGTTTTCATTAGTTTCGCTCACTCTGGAAATCAAGCATTTTACAGCAGGTTGGAGCAGCCTGTATCTCAGCACAGGAATAAGGTAGGGAAGAATTCTAAGGATCATTTTGACTGCCTCCAGAAGTTAGATCAGATGGCAAATTGGATTTGGTGCTAGGTCTTTCCCTTTAGGTTTTACCCCAACAATGTTTTCATTAGTTTCGCTCACTCTCGAAATCAAGCATTTTACAGCAGGTTGGAGCAGCCTGTATCTCAGCACAGGAATAAGGTAGGGAAGAATTCTAAGCATCATTTTGACTGCCTCCAGAAGTTAGATCAGATGGCAAATTGGATTTGGTGCTAGGTCTTTCCCTTTAGGTTTTACCCCAACAAAGTTTTCATTAGTTTCGCTCACTCTCGAAATCAAGCATTTTACAGCAGGTTGGAGCAGCCTGTATCTCAGCACAGGAATAAGGTAGGGAAGAATTCTAAGGATCATTTTGACTGCCTCCAGAAGTTAGATCAGATGGCCAATGCAATTTTGTGCTAGGCCTTTCCCTTTAGGTTTTACCCCAACAATGTTTTCATTAGTTTCGCTCACTCTCGAAATCAAGCATTTTACAGCAGGTTGGAGCAGCCTGTATCTCAGCACAGGAATAAGGTAGGGAAGAATTCTAAGGATCATTTTGACTGCCTCCAGAAGTTAGATCAGATGGCCAATGCAATTTTGTGCTAGGCCTTTCCCTTTAGGTTTTACCCCAACAATGTTTTCATTAGTTTCGCTCACTCTCGAAATCAAGCATTTTACAGCAGGTTGGAGCAGCCTGTATCTCAGCACAGGAATAAGGTAGGGAAGAATTCTAAGGATCCTTTTGACTGCCTCCAGAAGTTAGATCAGATGGCAAATTGGATTTGGTGCTAGGTCTTTCCCTTTAGGTTTTACCCCAACAATGTTTTCATTAGTTTCGCTCACTCTCGAAATCAAGCATTTTACAGCAGGTTGGAGCAGCCTGTATCTCAGCACAGGAATAAGGTAGGGAAGAATTCTAAGGATCATTTTGACTGCCTCCAGAAGTTAGATCAGATGGCCAATGCAATTTTGTGCTAGGTCTTTCCCTTTAGGTTTTACCCCAACAATGTTTTCATTAGTTTCGCTCACTCTCGAAATCAAGCATTTTACAGCAGGTTGGAGCAGCCTGTATCTCAGCACAGGAATAAGGTAGGGAAGAATTCAAATACTCATTTTGACTGCCTCCAGAAGTTAGATCAGATGGCCAATGGAATTTGGTGCTAGGTCTTTCCCTTTAGGTTTTACCCCAACAATGTTTTCATTAGTTTCGCTCACTCTCGAAATCAAGCATTTTACAGCAGGTTGGAGCAGCCTGTATCTCAGCACAGGAATAAGGTAGGGAAGAATTCTAAGGATCATTTTGACTGCCTCCAGAAGTTAGATCAGATGGCAAATTGGATTTGGTGCTAGGTCTTTCCCTTTAGGTTTTACCCCAACAATGTTTTCATTAGTTTCGCTCACTCTCGAAATCAAGCATTTTACAGCAGGTTGGAGCAGCCTGTATCTCAGCACAGGAATAAGGTAGGGAAGAATTCTAAGGATCATTTTGACTGCCTCCAGAAGTTAGATCAGATGGCAAATTGGATTTGGTGCTAGGTCTTTCCCTTTAGGTTTTACCCCAACAATGTTTTCATTAGTTTCGCTCACTCTGGAAATCAAGCATTTTACAGCAGGTTGGAGCAGCCTGTATCTCAGCACAGGAATAAGGTAGGGAAGAATTCTAAGGATCATTTTGACTGCCTCCAGAAGTTAGATCAGATGGCAAATTGGATTTGGTGCTAGGTCTTTCCCTTTAGGTTTTACCCCAACAATGTTTTCATTAGTTTCGCTCACTCTCGAAATCAAGCATTTTACAGCAGGTTGGAGCAGCCTGTATCTCAGCACAGGAATAAGGTAGGGAAGAATTCTAAGGATCATTTTGACTGCCTCCAGAAGTTAGATCAGATGGCAAATTGGATTTGGTGCTAGGTCTTTCCCTTTAGGTTTTACCCCAACAATGTTTTCATTAGTTTCGCTCACTCTCGAAATCAAGCATTTTACAGCAGGTTGGAGCAGCCTGTATCTCAGCAGAGGAATAAGGTAGGGAAGAATTCTAAGGATCATTTTGACTGCCTCCAGAAGTTAGATCAGATGGCCAATTGGATTTGGTGCTAGGTCTTTCCCTTTAGGTTTTACCCCAACAATGTTTTCATTAGTTTCGCTCACTCTCGAAATCAAGCATTTTACAGCAGGTTGGAGCAGCCTGTATCTCAGCACAGGAATAAGGTAGGGAAGAATTCTAAGGATCATTTTGACTGCCTCCAGAAGTTAGATCAGATGGCAAATTGGATTTGGTGCTAGGTCTTTCCCTTTAGGTTTTACCCCAACAATGTTTTCATGAGTTTCGCTCACTCTCGAAATCAAGCATTTTACAGCAGGTTGGAGCAGCCTGTATCTCAGCACAGGAATAAGGTAGGGAAGAATTCTAAGGATCATTTTGACTGCCTCCAGAAGTTAGATCAGATGGCAAATTGGATTTGGTGCTAGGTCTTTCCCTTTAGGTTTTACCCCAACAATGTTTTCATTAGTTTCGCTCACTCTCGAAATCAAGCATTTTACAGCAGGTTGGAGCAGCCTGTATCTCAGCACAGGAATAAGGTAGGGAAGAATTCTAAGGATCATTTTGACTGCCTCCAGAAGTTAGATCAGATGGCAAATTGGATTTGGTGCTAGGTCTTTCCCTTTAGGTTTTACCCCAACAATGTTTTCATTAGTTTCGCTCACTCTCGAAATCAAGCATTTTACAGCAGGTTGGAGCAGCCTGTATCTCAGCACAGGAATAAGGTAGGGAAGAATTCTAAGGATCATTTTGACTGCCTCCAGAAGTTAGATCAGATGGCAAATTGGATTTGGTGCTAGGTCTTTCCCTTTAGGTTTTACCCCAACAATGTTTTCATTAGTTTCGCTCACTCTCGAAATCAAGCATTTTACAGCAGGTTGGAGCAGCCTGTATCTCAGCACAGGAATAAGGTAGGGAAGAATTCTAAGGATCATTTTGACTGCCTCCAGAAGTTAGATCAGATGGCAAATTGGATTTGGTGCTAGGTCTTTCCCTTTAGGTTTTACCCCAACAATGTTTTCATTAGTTTCGCTCACTCTCGAAATCAAGCATTTTACAGCAGGTTGGAGCAGCCTGTATCTCAGCACAGGAATAAGGTAGGGAAGAATTCTAAGGATCATTTTGACTGCCTCCAGAAGTTAGATCAGATGGCCAATTGGATTTGGTGCTAGGTCTTTCCCTTTAGGTTTTACCCCAACAATGTTTTCATTAGTTTCGCTCACTCTCGAAATCAAGCATTTTACAGCAGGTTGGAGCAGCCTGTATCTCAGCACAGGAATAAGGTAGGGAAGAATTCTAAGGATCATTTTGACTGCCTCCAGAAGTTAGATCAGATGGCAAATTGGATTTGGTGCTAGGTCTTTCCCTTTAGGTTTTACCCCAACAATGTTTTCATTAGTTTCGCTCACTCTCGAAATCAAGCATTTTACAGCAGGTTGGAGCAGCCTGTATCTCAGCACAGGAATAAGGTAGGGAAGAATTCTAAGCATCATTTTGACTGCCTCCAGAAGTTAGATCAGATGGCAAATTGGATTTGGTGCTAGGTCTTTCCCTTTAGGTTTTACCCCAACAAAGTTTTCATTAGTTTCGCTCACTCTCGAAATCAAGCATTTTACAGCAGGTTGGAGCAGCCTGTATCTCAGCACAGGAATAAGGTAGGGAAGAATTCTAAGGATCATTTTGACTGCCTCCAGAAGTTAGATCAGATGGCCAATGCAATTTTGTGCTAGGCCTTTCCCTTTAGGTTTTACCCCAACAATGTTTTCATTAGTTTCGCTCACTCTCGAAATCAAGCATTTTACAGCAGGTTGGAGCAGCCTGTATCTCAGCACAGGAATAAGGTAGGGAAGAATTCAAATACTCATTTTGACTGCCTCCAGAAGTTAGATCAGATGGCCAATGGAATTTGGTGCTAGGTCTTTCCCTTTAGGTTTTACCCCAACAATGTTTTCATTAGTTTCGCTCACTCTCGAAATCAAGCATTTTACAGCAGGTTGGAGCAGCCTGTATCTCAGCACAGGAATAAGGTAGGGAAGAATTCTAAGGATCATTTTGACTGCCTCCAGAAGTTAGATCAGATGGCAAATTGGATTTGGTGCTAGGTCTTTCCCTTTAGGTTTTACCCCAACAATGTTTTCATTAGTTTCGCTCACTCTCGAAATCAAGCATTTTACAGCAGGTTGGAGCAGCCTGTATCTCAGCAGAGGAATAAGGTAGGGAAGAATTCTAAGGATCATTTTGACTGCCTCCAGAAGTTAGATCAGATGGCAAATTGGATTTGGTGCTAGGTCTTTCCCTTTAGGTTTTACCCCAACAATGTTTTCATTAGTTTCGCTCACTCTCGAAATCAAGCATTTTACAGCAGGTTGGAGCAGCCTGTATCTCAGCACAGGAATAAGGTAGGGAAGAATTCTAAGGATCATTTTGACTGCCTCCAGAAGTTAGATCAGATGGCCAATGCAATTTTGTGCTAGGCCTTTCCCTTTAGGTTTTACCCCAACAATGTTTTCATTAGTTTCGCTCACTCTCGAAATCAAGCATTTTACAGCAGGTTGGAGCAGCCTGTATCTCAGCACAGGAATAAGGTAGGGAAGAATTCAAATACTCATTTTGACTGCCTCCAGAAGTTAGATCAGATGGCCAATGGAATTTGGTGCTAGGTCTTTCCCTTTAGGTTTTACCCCAACAATGTTTTCATTAGTTTCGCTCACTCTCGAAATCAAGCATTTTACAGCAGGTTGGAGCAGCCTGTATCTTAGCACAGGAATAAGGTAGGGAAGAATTCTAAGGATCATTTTGACTGCCTCCAGAAGTTAGATCAGATGGCAAATTGGATTTGGTGCTAGGTCTTTCCCTTTAGGTTTTACCCCAACAATGTTTTCATTAGTTTCGCTCACTCTCGAAATCAAGCATTTTACAGCAGGTTGGAGCAGCCTGTATCTCAGCACAGGAATAAGGTAGGGAAGAATTCTAAGGATCATTTTGACTGCCTCCAGAAGTTAGATCAGATGGCAAATTGGATTTGGTGCTAGGTCTTTCCCTTTAGGTTTTACCCCAACAATGTTTTCATTAGTTTCGCTCACTCTCGAAATCAAGCATTTTACAGCAGGTTGGAGCAGCCTGTATCTCAGCACAGGAATAAGGTAGGGAAGAATTCTCAGGATCATTTTGACTGCCTCCAGAAGTTAGATCAGATGGCCAATGCAATTTGGTGCTAGGTCTTTCCCTTTAGGTTTTACCCCAACAATGTTTTCATTAGTTTCGCTCACTCTCGAAATCAAGCATTTTGCAGCAGGTTGGAGCAGCCTGTATCTCAGCACAGGAATAAGGTAGGGAAGAATTCTAAGGATCATTTTGACTGCCTCCAGAAGTTAGATCAGATGGCAAATTGGATTTGGTGCTAGGTCTTTCCCTTTAGGTTTTACCCCAACAATGTTTTCATTAGTTTCGCTCACTCTCGAAATCAAGCATTTTACAGCAGGTTGGAGCAGCCTGTATCTCAGCACAGGAATAAGGTAGGGAAGAATTCTAAGGATCATTTTGACTGCCTCCAGAAGTTAGATCAGATGGCAAATTGGATTTGGTGCTAGGTCTTTCCCTTTAGGTTTTACCCCAACAATGTTTTCATTAGTTTCGCTCACTCTCGAAATCAAGCATTTTACAGCAGGTTGGAGCAGCCTGTATCTCAGCACAGGAATAAGGTAGGGAAGAATTCTAAGGATCATTTTGACTGCCTCCAGAAGTTAGATCAGATGGCAAATTGGATTTGGTGCTAGGTCTTTCCCTTTAGGTTTTACCCCAACAATGTTTTCATTAGTTTCGCTCACTCTCGAAATCAAGCATTTTACAGCAGGTTGGAGCAGCCTGTATCTCAGCACAGGAATAAGGTAGGGAAGAATTCAAATACTCATTTTGACTGCCTCCAGAAGTTAGATCAGATGGCAAATTGGATTTGGTGCTAGGTCTTTCCCTTTAGGTTTTACCCCAACAATGTTTTCATTAGTTTCGCTCACTCTCGAAATCAAGCATTTTACAGCAGGTTGGAGCAGCCTGTATCTCAGCACAGGAATAAGGTAGGGAAGAATTCAAATACTCATTTTGACTGCCTCCAGAAGTTAGATCAGATGGCAAATTGGATTTGGTGCTAGGTCTTTCCCTTTAGGTTTTACCCCAACAATGTTTTCATTAGTTTCGCTCACTCTCGAAATCAAGCATTTTACAGCAGGTTGGAGCAGCCTGTATCTCAGCAGAGGAATAAGGTAGGGAAGAATTCTAAGGATCATTTTGACTGCCTCCAGAAGTTAGATCAGATGGCAAATTGGATTTGGTGCTAGGTCTTTCCCTTTAGGTTTTACCCCAACAATGTTTTCATTAGTTTCGCTCACTCTCGAAATCAAGCATTTTACAGCAGGTTGGAGCAGCCTGTATCTCAGCACAGGAATAAGGTAGGGAAGAATTCTAAGGATCATTTTGACTGCCTCCAGAAGTTAGATCAGATGGCAAATTGGATTTGGTGCTAGGTCTTTCCCTTTAGGTTTTACCCCAACAATGTTTTCATTAGTTTCGCTCACTCTCGAAATCAAGCATTTTACAGCAGGTTGGAGCAGCCTGTATCTCAGCACAGGAATAAGGTAGGGAAGAATTCTAAGGATCATTTTGACTGCCTCCAGAAGTTAGATCAGATGGCAAATTGGATTTGGTGCTAGGTCTTTCCCTTTAGGTTTTACCCCAACAATGTTTTCATTAGTTTCGCTCACTCTCGAAATCAAGCATTTTACAGCAGGTTGGAGCAGCCTGTATCTCAGCACAGGAATAAGGTAGGGAAGAATTCTAAGGATCATTTTGACTGCCTCCAGAAGTTAGATCAGATGGCAAATTGGATTTGGTGCTAGGTCTTTCCCTTTAGGTTTTACCCCAACAATGTTTTCATTAGTTTCGCTCACTCTCGAAATCAAGCATTTTACAGCAGGTTGGAGCAGCCTGTATCTCAGCACAGGAATAAGGTAGGGAAGAATTCTAAGGATCATTTTGACTGCCTCCAGAAGTTAGATCAGATGGCAAATTGGATTTGGTGCTAGGTCTTTCCCTTTAGGTTTTACCCCAACAATGTTTTCATTAGTTTCGCTCACTCTCGAAATCAAGCATTTTACAGCAGGTTGGAGCAGCCTGTATCTCAGCACAGGAATAAGGTAGGGAAGAATTCTAAGGATCATTTTGACTGCCTCCAGAAGTTAGATCAGATGGCAAATTGGATTTGGTGCTAGGTCTTTCCCTTTAGGTTTTACCCCAACAATGTTTTCATTAGTTTCGCTCACTCTCGAAATCAAGCATTTTACAGCAGGTTGGAGCAGCCTGTATCTCAGCACAGGAATAAGGTAGGGAAGAATTCTAAGGATCATTTTGACTGCCTCCAGAAGTTAGATCAGATGGCAAATTGGATTTGGTGCTAGGTCTTTCCCTTTAGGTTTTACCCCAACAATGTTTTCATTAGTTTCGCTCACTCTCGAAATCAAGCATTTTACAGCAGGTTGGAGCAGCCTGTATCTCAGCACAGGAATAAGGTAGGGAAGAATTCTAAGGATCATTTTGACTGCCTCCAGAAGTTAGATCAGATGGCAAATTGGATTTGGTGCTAGGTCTTTCCCTTTAGGTTTTACCCCAACAATGTTTTCACTAGTTTCGCTCACTCTCGAAATCAAGCATTTTGCAGCAGGTTGGAGCAGCCTGTATCTCAGCACAGGAATAAGGTAGGGAAGAATTCTAAGGATCATTTTGACTGCCTCCAGAAGTTAGATCAGATGGCAAATTGGATTTGGTGCTAGGTCTTTCCCTTTAGGTTTTACCCCAACAATGTTTTCATTAGTTTCGCTCACTCTCGAAATCAAGCATTTTACAGCAGGTTGGAGCAGCCTGTATCTCAGCACAGGAATAAGGTAGGGAAGAATTCTAAGGATCATTTTGACTGCCTCCAGAAGTTAGATCAGATGGCAAATTGGATTTGGTGCTAGGTCTTTCCCTTTAGGTTTTACCCCAACAATGTTTTCATTAGTTTCGCTCACTCTCGAAATCAAGCATTTTACAGCAGGTTGGAGCAGCCTGTATCTCAGCACAGGAATAAGGTAGGGAAGAATTCAAATACTCATTTTGACTGCCTCCAGAAGTTAGATCAGATGGCAAATTGGATTTGGTGCTAGGTCTTTCCCTTTAGGTTTTACCCCAACAATGTTTTCATTAGTTTCGCTCACTCTCGAAATCAAGCATTTTACAGCAGGTTGGAGCAGCCTGTATCTCAGCACAGGAATAAGGTAGGGAAGAATTCTAAGGATCATTTTGACTGCCTCCAGAAGTTAGATCAGATGGCAAATTGGATTTGGTGCTAGGTCTTTCCCTTTAGGTTTTACCCCAACAATGTTTTCATTAGTTTCGCTCACTCTCGAAATCAAGCATTTTACAGCAGGTTGGAGCAGCCTGTATCTCAGCACAGGAATAAGGTAGGGAAGAATTCTAAGGATCATTTTGACTGCCTCCAGAAGTTAGATCAGATGGCAAATTGGATTTGGTGCTAGGTCTTTCCCTTTAGGTTTTACCCCAACAATGTTTTCATTAGTTTCGCTCACTCTCGAAATCAAGCATTTTACAGCAGGTTGGAGCAGCCTGTATCTCAGCACAGGAATAAGGTAGGGAAGAATTCTAAGGATCATTTTGACTGCCTCCAGAAGTTAGATCAGATGGCAAATTGGATTTGGTGCTAGGTCTTTCCCTTTAGGTTTTACCCCAACAATGTTTTCATTAGTTTCGCTCACTCTCGAAATCAAGCATTTTACAGCAGGTTGGAGCAGCCTGTATCTCAGCACAGGAATAAGGTAGGGAAGAATTCTAAGGATCATTTTGACTGCCTCCAGAAGTTAGATCAGGTGGCCAATGCAATTTGGTGCTAGGTCTTTCCCTTTAGGTTTTACCCCAACAATGTTTTCATTAGTTTCGCTCACTCTCGAAATCAAGCATTTTACAGCAGGTTGGAGCAGCCTGTATCTCAGCACAGGAATAAGGTAGGGAAGAATTCTAAGGATCATTTTGACTGCCTCCAGAAGTTAGATCAGATGGCAAATTGGATTTGGTGCTAGGTCTTTCCCTTTAGGTTTTACCCCAACAATGTTTTCATTAGTTTCGCTCACTCTCGAAATCAAGCATTTTACAGCAGGTTGGAGCAGCCTGTATCTCAGCACAGGAATAAGGTAGGGAAGAATTCTAAGGATCATTTTGACTGCCTCCAGAAGTTAGATCAGATGGCAAATTGGATTTGGTGCTAGGTCTTTCCCTTTAGGTTTTACCCCAACAATGTTTTCATTAGTTTCGCTCACTCTCGAAATCAAGCATTTTACAGCAGGTTGGAGCAGCCTGTATCTCAGCACAGGAATAAGGTAGGGAAGAATTCTAAGGATCATTTTGACTGCCTCCAGAAGTTAGATCAGATGGCAAATTGGATTTGGTGCTAGGTCTTTCCCTTTAGGTTTTACCCCAACAATGTTTTCATTAGTTTCGCTCACTCTCGAAATCAAGCATTTTACAGCAGGTTGGAGCAGCCTGTATCTCAGCACAGGAATAAGGTAGGGAAGAATTCTAAGGATCATTTTGACTGCCTCCAGAAGTTAGATCAGATGGCAAATTGGATTTGGTGCTAGGTCTTTCCCTTTAGGTTTTACCCCAACAATGTTTTCATTAGTTTCGCTCACTCTCGAAATCAAGCATTTTACAGCAGGTTGGAGCAGCCTGTATCTCAGCACAGGAATAAGGTAGGGAAGAATTCTAAGGATCATTTTGACTGCCTCCAGAAGTTAGATCAGATGGCCAATTGGATTTGGTGCTAGGTCTTTCCCTTTAGGTTTTACCCCAACAATGTTTTCATTAGTTTCGCTCACTCTCGAAATCAAGCATTTTACAGCAGGTTGGAGCAGCCTGTATCTCAGCACAGGAATAAGGTAGGGAAGAATTCTAAGGATCATTTTGACTGCCTCCAGAAGTTAGATCAGATGGCAAATTGGATTTGGTGCTAGGTCTTTCCCTTTAGGTTTTACCCCAACAATGTTTTCATTAGTTTCGCTCACTCTCGAAATCAAGCATTTTACAGCAGGTTGGAGCAGCCTGTATCTCAGCACAGGAATAAGGTAGGGAAGAATTCAAATACTCATTTTGACTGCCTCCAGAAGTTAGATCAGATGGCAAATTGGATTTGGTGCTAGGTCTTTCCCTTTAGGTTTTACCCCAACAATGTTTTCATGAGTTTCGCTCACTCTCGAAATCAAGCATTTTACAGCAGGTTGGAGCAGCCTGTATCTCAGCACAGGAATAAGGTAGGGAAGAATTCTAAGGATCATTTTGACTGCCTCCAGAAGTTAGATCAGATGGCAAATTGGATTTGGTGCTAGGTCTTTCCCTTTAGGTTTTACCCCAACAATGTTTTCATTAGTTTCGCTCACTCTCGAAATCAAGCATTTTACAGCAGGTTGGAGCAGCCTGTATCTCAGCACAGGAATAAGGTAGGGAAGAATTCTAAGGATCATTTTGACTGCCTCCAGAAGTTAGATCAGATGGCAAATTGGATTTGGTGCTAGGTCTTTCCCTTTAGGTTTTACCCCAACAATGTTTTCATTAGTTTCGCTCACTCTCGAAATCAAGCATTTTACAGCAGGTTGGAGCAGCCTGTATCTCAGCACAGGAATAAGGTAGGGAAGAATTCAAATACTCATTTTGACTGCCTCCAGAAGTTAGATCAGATGGCAAATTGGATTTGGTGCTAGGTCTTTCCCTTTAGGTTTTACCCCAACAATGTTTTCATTAGTTTCGCTCACTCTTGAAATCAAGCATTTTACAGCAGGTTGGAGCAGCCTGTATCTCAGCACAGGAATAAGGTAGGGAAGAATTCTAAGGATCATTTTGACTGCCTCCAGAAGTTAGATCAGATGGCCAATTGGATTTGGTGCTAGGTCTTTCCCTTTAGGTTTTACCCCAACAATGTTTTCATTAGTTTCGCTCACTCTCGAAATCAAGCATTTTACAGCAGGTTGGAGCAGCCTGTATCTCAGCACAGGAATAAGGTAGGGAAGAATTCTAAGGATCATTTTGACTGCCTCCAGAAGTTAGATCAGATGGCAAATTGGATTTGGTGCTAGGTCTTTCCCTTTAGGTTTTACCCCAACAATGTTTTCATTAGTTTCGCTCACTCTGGAAATCAAGCATTTTACAGCAGGTTGGAGCAGCCTGTATCTCAGCACAGGAATAAGGTAGGGAAGAATTCTAAGGATCATTTTGACTGCCTCCAGAAGTTAGATCAGATGGCAAATTGGATTTGGTGCTAGGTCTTTCCCTTTAGGTTTTACCCCAACAATGTTTTCATTAGTTTCGCTCACTCTCGAAATCAAGCATTTTACAGCAGGTTGGAGCAGCCTGTATCTCAGCACAGGAATAAGGTAGGGAAGAATTCTAAGCATCATTTTGACTGCCTCCAGAAGTTAGATCAGATGGCAAATTGGATTTGGTGCTAGGTCTTTCCCTTTAGGTTTTACCCCAACAATGTTTTCATTAGTTTCGCTCACTCTCGAAATCAAGCATTTTACAGCAGGTTGGAGCAGCCTGTATCTCAGCACAGGAATAAGGTAGGGAAGAATTCTAAGGATCATTTTGACTGCCTCCAGAAGTTAGATCAGATGGCAAATTGGATTTGGTGCTAGGTCTTTCCCTTTAGGTTTTACCCCAACAATGTTTTCATTAGTTTCGCTCACTCTCGAAATCAAGCATTTTACAGCAGGTTGGAGCAGCCTGTATCTCAGCACAGGAATAAGGTAGGGAAGAATTCTAAGGATCATTTTGACTGCCTCCAGAAGTTAGATCAGATGGCAAATTGGATTTGGTGCTAGGTCTTTCCCTTTAGGTTTTACCCCAACAATGTTTTCATTAGTTTCGCTCACTCTCGAAATCAAGCATTTTACAGCAGGTTGGAGCAGCCTGTATCTCAGCACAGGAATAAGGTAGGGAAGAATTCAAATACTCATTTTGACTGCCTCCAGAAGTTAGATCAGATGGCAAATTGGATTTGGTGCTAGGTCTTTCCCTTTAGGTTTTACCCCAACAATGTTTTCATTAGTTTCGCTCACTCTCGAAATCAAGCATTTTACAGCAGGTTGGAGCAGCCTGTATCTCAGCACAGGAATAAGGTAGGGAAGAATTCTAAGGATCATTTTGACTGCCTCCAGAAGTTAGATCAGATGGCAAATTGGATTTGGTGCTAGGTCTTTCCCTTTAGGTTTTACCCCAACAATGTTTTCATTAGTTTCGCTCACTCTGGAAATCAAGCATTTTACAGCAGGTTGGATCAGCCTGTATCTCAGCACAGGAATAAGGTAGGGAAGAATTCTAAGGATCATTTTGACTGCCTCCAGAAGTTAGATCAGATGGCAAATTGGATTTGGTGCTAGGTCTTTCCCTTTAGGTTTTACCCCAACAATGTTTTCATTAGTTTCGCTCACTCTCGAAATCAAGCATTTTACAGCAGGTTGGAGCAGCCTGTATCTCAGCACAGGAATAAGGTAGGGAAGAATTCTAAGGATCATTTTGACTGCCTCCAGAAGTTAGATCAGATGGCAAATTGGATTTGGTGCTAGGTCTTTCCCTTTAGGTTTTACCCCAACAATGTTTTCATTAGTTTCGCTCACTCTCGAAATCAAGCATTTTACAGCAGGTTGGAGCAGCCTGTATCTCAGCACAGGAATAAGGTAGGGAAGAATTCTAAGGATCATTTTGACTGCCTCCAGAAGTTAGATCAGATGGCCAATGCAATTTGGTGCTAGGTCTTTCCCTTTAGGTTTTACCCCAACAATGTTTTCATTAGTTTCGCTCACTCTCGAAATCAAGCATTTTACAGCAGGTTGGAGCAGCCTGTATCTCAGCACAGGAATAAGGTAGGGAAGAATTCTAAGGATCATTTTGACTGCCTCCAGAAGTTAGATCAGATGGCAAATTGGATTTGGTGCTAGGTCTTTCCCTTTAGGTTTTACCCCAACAATGTTTTCATTAGTTTCGCTCACTCTCGAAATCAAGCATTTTACAGCAGGTTGGAGCAGCCTGTATCTCAGCACAGGAATAAGGTAGGGAAGAATTCTAAGGATCATTTTGACTGCCTCCAGAAGTTAGATCAGATGGCAAATTGGATTTGGTGCTAGGTCTTTCCCTTTAGGTTTTACCCCAACAATGTTTTCATTAGTTTCGCTCACTCTCGAAATCAAGCATTTTACAGCAGGTTGGAGCAGCCTGTATCTCAGCACAGGAATAAGGTAGGGAAGAATTCTAAGGATCATTTTGACTGCCTCCAGAAGTTAGATCAGATGGCAAATTGGATTTGGTGCTAGGTCTTTCCCTTTAGGTTTTACCCCAACAATGTTTTCATTAGTTTCGCTCGCTCTCGAAATCAAGCATTTTACAGCAGGTTGGAGCAGCCTGTATCTCAGCACAGGAATAAGGTAGGGAAGAATTCTAAGGATCATTTTGACTGCCTCCAGAAGTTAGATCAGATGGCAAATTGGATTTGGTGCTAGGTCTTTCCCTTTAGGTTTTACCCCAACAATGTTTTCATTAGTTTCGCTCACTCTCGAAATCAAGCATTTTACAGCAGGTTGGAGCAGCCTGTATCTCAGCACAGGAATAAGGTAGGGAAGAATTCTAAGGATCATTTTGACTGCCTCCAGAAGTTAGATCAGATGGCAAATTGGATTTGGTGCTAGGTCTTTCCCTTTAGGTTTTACCCCAACAATGTTTTCATTAGTTTCGCTCACTCTCGAAATCAAGCATTTTACAGCAGGTTGGAGCAGCCTGTATCTCAGCACAGGAATAAGGTAGGGAAGAATTCTAAGGCTCATTTTGACTGCCTCCAGAAGTTAGATCAGATGGCAAATTGGATTTGGTGCTAGGTCTTTCCCTTTAGGTTTTACCCCAACAATGTTTTCATTAGTTTCGCTCACTCTCGAAATCAAGCATTTTACAGCAGGTTGGAGCAGCCTGTATCTCAGCACAGGAATAAGGTAGGGAAGAATTCTAAGGATCATTTTGACTGCCTCCAGAAGTTAGATCAGATGGCAAATTGGATTTGGTGCTAGGTCTTTCCCTTTAGGTTTTACCCCAACAATGTTTTCATTAGTTTCGCTCACTCTCGAAATCAAGCATTTTACAGCAGGTTGGAGCAGCCTGTATCTCAGCAGAGGAATAAGGTAGGGAAGAATTCTAAGGATCATTTTGACTGCCTCCAGAAGTTAGATCAGATGGCAAATTGGATTTGGTGCTAGGTCTTTCCCTTTAGGTTTTACCCCAACAATGTTTTCATTAGTTTCGCTCACTCTCGAAATCAAGCATTTTACAGCAGGTTGGAGCAGCCTGTATCTCAGCACAGGAATAAGGTAGGGAAGAATTCTAAGGATCATTTTGACTGCCTCCAGAAGTTAGATCAGATGGCAAATTGGATTTGGTGCTAGGTCTTTCCCTTTAGGTTTTACCCCAACAATGTTTTCATTAGTTTCGCTCACTCTCGAAATCAAGCATTTTACAGCAGGTTGGAGCAGCCTGTATCTCAGCACAGGAATAAGGTAGGGAAGAATTCTAAGGATCATTTTGACTGCCTCCAGAAGTTAGATCAGATGGCAAATTGGATTTGGTGCTAGGTCTTTCCCTTTAGGTTTTACCCCAACAATGTTTTCATTAGTTTCGCTCACTCTCGAAATCAAGCATTTTACAGCAGGTTGGAGCAGCCTGTATCTCAGCACAGGAATAAGGTAGGGAAGAATTCAAATACTCATTTTGACTGCCTCCAGAAGTTAGATCAGATGGCAAATTGGATTTGGTGCTAGGTCTTTCCCTTTAGGTTTTACCCCAACAATGTTTTCATTAGTTTCGCTCACTCTCGAAATCAAGCATTTTACAGCAGGTTGGAGCAGCCTGTATCTCAGCACAGGAATAAGGTAGGGAAGAATTCTAAGGATCATTTTGACTGCCTCCAGAAGTTAGATCAGATGGCAAATTGGATTTGGTGCTAGGTCTTTCCCTTTAGGTTTTACCCCAACAATGTTTTCATTAGTTTCGCTCACTCTCGAAATCAAGCATTTTACAGCAGGTTGGAGCAGCCTGTATCTCAGCACAGGAATAAGGTAGGGAAGAATTCTAAGGATCATTTTGACTGCCTCCAGAAGTTAGATCAGATGGCAAATTGGATTTGGTGCTAGGTCTTTCCCTTTAGGTTTTACCCCAACAATGTTTTCATTAGTTTCGCTCACTCTCGAAATCAAGCATTTTACAGCAGGTTGGAGCAGCCTGTATCTCAGCACAGGAATAAGGTAGGGAAGAATTCTAAGGATCATTTTGACTGCCTCCAGAAGTTAGATCAGATGGCAAATTGGATTTGGTGCTAGGTCTTTCCCTTTAGGTTTTACCCCAACAATGTTTTCATTAGTTTCGCTCACTCTCGAAATCAAGCATTTTACAGCAGGTTGGAGCAGCCTGTATCTCAGCACAGGAATAAGGTAGGGAAGAATTCTAAGGATCATTTTGACTGCCTCCAGAAGTTAGATCAGATGGCAAATTGGATTTGGTGCTAGGTCTTTCCCTTTAGGTTTTACCCCAACAATGTTTTCATTAGTTTCGCTCACTCTCGAAATCAAGCATTTTACAGCAGGTTGGAGCAGCCTGTATCTCAGCACAGGAATAAGGTAGGGAAGAATTCTAAGGATCATTTTGACTGCCTCCAGAAGTTAGATCAGATGGCAAATTGGATTTGGTGCTAGGTCTTTCCCTTTAGGTTTTACCCCAACAATGTTTTCATTAGTTTCGCTCACTCTGGAAATCAAGCATTTTACAGCAGGTTGGAGCAGCCTGTATCTCAGCACAGGAATAAGGTAGGGAAGAATTCTAAGGATCATTTTGACTGCCTCCAGAAGTTAGATCAGATGGCAAATTGGATTTGGTGCTAGGTCTTTCCCTTTAGGTTTTACCCCAACAATGTTTTCATTAGTTTCGCTCACTCTCGAAATCAAGCATTTTACAGCAGGTTGGAGCAGCCTGTATCTCAGCAGAGGAATAAGGTAGGGAAGAATTCTAAGGATCATTTTGACTGCCTCCAGAAGTTAGATCAGATGGCAAATTGGATTTGGTGCTAGGTCTTTCCCTTTAGGTTTTACCCCAACAATGTTTTCATTAGTTTCGCTCACTCTCGAAATCAAGCATTTTACAGCAGGTTGGAGCAGCCTGTATCTCAGCACAGGAATAAGGTAGGGAAGAATTCAAATACTCATTTTGACTGCCTCCAGAAGTTAGATCAGATGGCAAATTGGATTTGGTGCTAGGTCTTTCCCTTTAGGTTTTACCCCAACAATGTTTTCATTAGTTTCGCTCACTCTCGAAATCAAGCATTTTACAGCAGGTTGGAGCAGCCTGTATCTCAGCACAGGAATAAGGTAGGGAAGAATTCTAAGGCTCATTTTGACTGCCTCCAGAAGTTAGATCAGATGGCAAATTGGATTTGGTGCTAGGTCTTTCCCTTTAGGTTTTACCCCAACAATGTTTTCATTAGTTTCGCTCACTCTCGAAATCAAGCATTTTACAGCAGGTTGGAGCAGCCTGTATCTCAGCACAGGAATAAGGTAGGGAAGAATTCAAATACTCATTTTGACTGCCTCCAGAAGTTAGATCAGATGGCAAATTGGATTTGGTGCTAGGTCTTTCCCTTTAGGTTTTACCCCAACAATGTTTTCATTAGTTTCGCTCACTCTCGAAATCAAGCATTTTACAGCAGGTTGGAGCAGCCTGTATCTCAGCACAGGAATAAGGTAGGGAAGAATTCTAAGGATCATTTTGACTGCCTCCAGAAGTTAGATCAGATGGCAAATTGGATTTGGTGCTAGGTCTTTCCCTTTAGGTTTTACCCCAACAATGTTTTCATTAGTTTCGCTCACTCTCGAAATCAAGCATTTTACAGCAGGTTGGAGCAGCCTGTATCTCAGCACAGGAATAAGGTAGGGAAGAATTCTAAGGATCATTTTGACTGCCTCCAGAAGTTAGATCAGATGGCAAATTGGATTTGGTGCTAGGTCTTTCCCTTTAGGTTTTACCCCAACAATGTTTTCATTAGTTTCGCTCACTCTCGAAATCAAGCATTTTACAGCAGGTTGGAGCAGCCTGTATCTCAGCACAGGAATAAGGTAGGGAAGAATTCTAAGGCTCATTTTGACTGCCTCCAGAAGTTAGATCAGATGGCAAATTGGATTTGGTGCTAGGTCTTTCCCTTTAGGTTTTACCCCAACAATGTTTTCATTAGTTTCGCTCACTCTCGAAATCAAGCATTTTACAGCAGGTTGGAGCAGCCTGTATCTCAGCACAGGAATAAGGTAGGGAAGAATTCTAAGGATCATTTTGACTGCCTCCAGAAGTTAGATCAGATGGCAAATTGGATTTGGTGCTAGGTCTTTCCCTTTAGGTTTTACCCCAACAATGTTTTCATTAGTTTCGCTCACTCTCGAAATCAAGCATTTTACAGCAGGTTGGAGCAGCCTGTATCTCAGCAGAGGAATAAGGTAGGGAAGAATTCTAAGGATCATTTTGACTGCCTCCAGAAGTTAGATCAGATGGCAAATTGGATTTGGTGCTAGGTCTTTCCCTTTAGGTTTTACCCCAACAATGTTTTCATTAGTTTCGCTCACTCTCGAAATCAAGCATTTTACAGCAGGTTGGAGCAGCCTGTATCTCAGCACAGGAATAAGGTAGGGAAGAATTCTAAGGATCATTTTGACTGCCTCCAGAAGTTAGATCAGATGGCAAATTGGATTTGGTGCTAGGTCTTTCCCTTTAGGTTTTACCCCAACAATGTTTTCATTAGTTTCGCTCACTCTCGAAATCAAGCATTTTACAGCAGGTTGGAGCAGCCTGTATCTCAGCACAGGAATAAGGTAGGGAAGAATTCTAAGGATCATTTTGACTGCCTCCAGAAGTTAGATCAGATGGCAAATTGGATTTGGTGCTAGGTCTTTCCCTTTAGGTTTTACCCCAACAATGTTTTCATTAGTTTCGCTCACTCTCGAAATCAAGCATTTTACAGCAGGTTGGAGCAGCCTGTATCTCAGCACAGGAATAAGGTAGGGAAGAATTCAAAGGCTCATTTTGACTGCCTTCAGAAGTTAGATCAGATGGCAAATTGGATTTGGTGCTAGGTCTTTCCCTTTAGGTTTTACCCCAACAATGTTTTCATTAGTTTCGCTCACTCTCGAAATCAAGCATTTTACAGCAGGTTGGAGCAGCCTGTATCTCAGCACAGGAATAAGGTAGGGAAGAATTCTAAGGATCATTTTGACTGCCTCCAGAAGTTAGATCAGATGGCAAATTGGATTTGGTGCTAGGTCTTTCCCTTTAGGTTTTACCCAA
>NW_027143386.1:0-63260 GCF_026170545.1 Melanerpes formicivorus
CGTTAGTTTCGCTCACTCTTGAAATCAAGCATTTTACAGCAGGTTGGAGCAGCCTGTATCTCAGCACAGGAATAAGGTAGGGAAGAATTCTAAGGATCATTTTGACTGCCTCCAGAAGTTAGATCAGATGGCAAATTGGATTTGGTGCTAGGTCTTTCCCTTTAGGTTTTACCCCAACAATGTTTTCATTAGTTTCGCTCACTCTCGAAATCAAGCATTTTACAGCAGGTTGGAGCAGCCTGTATCTCAGCACAGGAATAAGGTAGGGAAGAATTCTAAGGATCATTTTGACTGCCTCCAGAAGTTAGATCAGATGGCAAATTGGATTTGGTGCTAGGTCTTTCCCTTTAGGTTTTACCCCAACAATGTTTTCATTAGTTTCGCTCACTCTCGAAATCAAGCATTTTACAGCAGGTTGGAGCAGCCTGTATCTCAGCACAGGAATAAAGTAGGGAAGAATTCTAAGGATCATTTTGACTGCCTCCAGAAGTTAGATCAGATGGCAAATTGGATTTGGTGCTAGGTCTTTCCCTTTAGGTTTTACCCCAACAATGGTTTCATTAGTTTCGCTCACTCTCGAAATCAAGCATTTTACAGCAGGTTGGAGCAGCCTGTATCTCAGCACAGGAATAAGGTAGGGAAGAATTCTAAGGATCATTTTGACTGCCTCCAGAAGTTAGATCAGATGGCAAATTGGATTTGGTGCTAGGTCTTTCCCTTTAGGTTTTACCCCAACAATGTTTTCATTAGTTTCGCTCACTCTCGAAATCAAGCATTTTACAGCAGGTTGGAGCAGCCTGTATCTCAGCACAGGAATAAGGTAGGGAAGAATTCTAAGGATCATTTTGACTGCCTCCAGAAGTTAGATCAGATGGCAAATTGGATTTGGTGCTAGGTCTTTCCCTTTAGGTTTTACCCCAACAATGTTTTCATTAGTTTCGCTCACTCTCGAAATCAAGCATTTTACAGCAGGTTGGAGCAGCCTGTATCTCAGCACAGGAATAAGGTAGGGAAGAATTCTAAGGATCATTTTGACTGCCTCCAGAAGTTAGATCAGATGGCAAATTGGATTTGGTGCTAGGTCTTTCCCTTTAGGTTTTACCCCAACAATGTTTTCATTAGTTTCGCTCACTCTCGAAATCAAGCATTTTACAGCAGGTTGGAGCAGCCTGTATCTCAGCACAGGAATAAGGTAGGGAAGAATTCTAAGGATCATTTTGACTGCCTCCAGAAGTTAGATCAGATGGCAAATTGGATTTGGTGCTAGGTCTTTCCCTTTAGGTTTTACCCCAACAATGTTTTCATTAGTTTCGCTCACTCTCGAAATCAAGCATTTTACAGCAGGTTGGAGCAGCCTGTATCTCAGCACAGGAATAAGGTAGGGAAGAATTCTAAGGATCATTTTGACTGCCTCCAGAAGTTAGATCAGATGGCAAATTGGATTTGGTGCTAGGTCTTTCCCTTTAGGTTTTACCCCAACAATGTTTTCATTAGTGTCGCTCACTCTCGAAATCAAGCATTTTACAGCAGGTTGGAGCAGCCTGTATCTCAGCACAGGAATAAGGTAGGGAAGAATTCTAAGGATCATTTTGACTGCCTCCAGAAGTTAGATCAGATGGCAAATTGGATTTGGTGCTAGGTCTTTCCCTTTAGGTTTTTACCCCAACAATGTTTTCATTAGTTTCGCTCACTCTCGAAATCAAGCATTTTACAGCAGGTTGGAGCAGCCTGTATCTCAGCACAGGAATAAGGTAGGGAAGAATTCTAAGGATCATTTTGACTGCCTCCAGAAGTTAGATCAGATGGCAAATTGGATTTGGTGCTAGGTCTTTCCCTTTAGGTTTTACCCCAACAATGTTTTCATTAGTTTCGCTCACTCTCGAAATCAAGCATTTTACAGCAGGTTGGAGCAGCCTGTATCTCAGCACAGGAATAAGGTAGGGAAGAATTCTAAGGATCATTTTGACTGCCTCCAGAAGTTAGATCAGATGGCAAATTGGATTTGGTGCTAGGTCTTTCCCTTTAGGTTTTACCCCAACAATGTTTTCATTAGTTTCGCTCACTCTCGAAATCAAGCATTTTACAGCAGGTTGGAGCAGCCTGTATCTCAGCACAGGAATAAGGTAGGGAAGAATTCTAAGGATCATTTTGACTGCCTCCAGAAGTTGGATCAGATGGCAAATTGGATTTGGTGCTAGGTCTTTCCCTTTAGGTTTTACCCCAACAATGTTTTCATTAGTTTCGCTCACTCTCGAAATCAAGCATTTTACAGCAGGTTGGAGCAGCCTGTATCTCAGCACAGGAATAAGGTAGGGAAGAATTCTAAGGATCATTTTGACTGCCTCCAGAAGTTAGATCAGATGGCAAATTGGATTTTGTGCTAGGTCTTTCCCTTTAGGTTTTACCCCAACAATGTTTTCATTAGTTTCGCTCACTCTCGAAATCAAGCATTTTACAGCAGGTTGGAGCAGCCTGTATCTCAGCACAGGAATAAGGTAGGGAAGAATTCTAAGGATCATTTTGACTGCCTCCAGAAGTTAGATCAGATGGCAAATTGGATTTGGTGCTAGGTCTTTCCCTTTAGGTTTTACCCCAACAATGTTTTCATTAGTTTCGCTCACTCTCGAAATCAAGCATTTTACAGCAGGTTGGAGCAGCCTGTATCTCAGCACAGGAATAAGGTAGGGAAGAATTCTAAGGATCATTTTGACTGCCTCCAGAAGTTAGATCAGATGGCAAATTGGATTTGGTGCTAGGTCTTTCCCTTTAGGTTTTACCCCAACAATGTTTTCATTAGTTTCACTCACTCTCGAAATCAAGCATTTTACAGCAGGTTGGAGCAGCCTGTATCTCAGCACAGGAATAAGGTAGGGAAGAATTCTAAGGATCATTTTGACTGCCTCCAGAAGTTAGATCAGATGGCAAATTGGATTTGGTGCTAGGTCTTTCCCTTTAGGTTTTACCCCAACAATGTTTTCATTAGTTTCGCTCACTCTCGAAATCAAGACATTTTACAGCAGGTTGGAGCAGCCTGTATCTCAGCACAGGAATAAGGTAGGGAAGAATTCTAATACTCATTTTGACTGCCTCCAGAAGTTAGATCAGATGGCCAATGCAATTTGGTGCTAGGCCTTTCCCTTTAGGTTTTACCCCAACAATGTTTTCATTAGTTTCGCTCACTCTCGAAATCAAGCATTTTATAGCAGGTTGGAGCACCCTGTATCTCAGCACAGGAATAAGGTAGGGAAGAATTCAAATACTCATTTTGACTGCCTCCAGAAGTTAGATCAGATGGCAAAATTGTATTTGGTGCTAGGTCTTTCCCTTTAGGTTTTACCCCAAAAATGTTTTCATTAGTTTCGCTCACTCTCGAAATCAAGCATTTTACAGCAGGTTGGAGCAGCCTGTATCTCAGCACAGGAATAAGGTAGGGAAGAATTCAAATACTCATTTTGACTGCCTCCAGAAGTTAGATCAGATGGCCAATGGAATTTGGTGCTAGGTCTTTCCCTTTAGGTTTTAGCCCAACAATGTTTTCATTAGTTTCGCTCACTCTCGAAATCAAGCATTTTACAGGCAGGTTGGAGCACCCTGTATCTCAGCACAGGAATAAGGTAGGGAAGAATTCTAAGGATCATTTTGACTGCCTCCAGAAGTTAGATCAGATGGCAAATTGTATTTGGTGCTAGGTCTTTCCCTTTAGGTTTTACCCCAACAATGTTTTCATTAGTTTCGCTCACTCTCGAAATCAAGCATTTTACAGCAGGTTGGAGCAGCCTGTATCTCAGCACAGGAATAAGGTAGGGAAGAATTCTAAGGATCATTTTGACTGCCTCCAGAAGTTAGATCAGATGGCCAATGGAATTTGGTGCTAGGTCTTTTCCCTTTAGGTTTTACCCCAACAATGTTTTCATTAGTTTCGCTCACTCTCGAAATCAAGCATTTTACAGCAGGTTGGAGCAGCCTGTATCTCAGCACAGGAATAAGGTAGGGAAGAATTCAAATACTCATTTTGACTGCCTCCAGAAGTTAGATCAGATGGCCAATGCAATTTGGTGCTAGGTCTTTCCCTTTAGGTTTTACCTCAACAATGTTTACATTAGTTTCGCTCACTCTCGAAATCAAGCATTTTACAGCAGGTTGGAGCAGCCCTGTATCTCAGCACAGGAATAAGGTAGGGAAGAATTCTAATACTCATTTTGACTGCCTCCAGAAGTTAGATCAGATGGCCAATGCAATTTGGTGATAGGCCTTTCCCTTTAGGTTTTACCCCAACAATGTTTTCATTAGTTTCGCTCACTCTCGAAATCAAGCATTTTATAGCAGGTAGGAGCACCCTGTTTCTCAGCACAGGAATAAGGTAGGGAAGAATTCAAATACTCATTTTGACTGCCTCCAGAAGTTAGATCAGATGGCAAATTGGATTTGGTGCTAGGTCTTTCCCTTTAGGTTTTACCCCAAAAATGTTTTCATTAGTTTCGCTCACTCTCGAAATCAAGCATTTTACAGCAGGTTGGAGCAGCCTGTATCTCAGCACAGGAATAAGGTAGGGAAGAATTCAAATACTCATTTTGACTGCCTCCAGAAGTTAGATCAGATGGCCAATGGAATTTGGTGCTAGGTCTTTCCCTTTAGGTTTTACCCCAACAATGTTTTCATTAGTTTCGCTCACTCTCGAAATCAAGCATTTTACAAGCAGGTTGGAGCAGCCTGTATCTCAGCACAGGAATAAGGTAGGGAAGAATTCTAAGGATCATTTTGACTGCCTCCAGAAGTTAGATCAGATGGCAAATTGGATTTGGTGCTAGGTCTTTCCCTTTAGGTTTTACCCCAACAATGTTTTCATTAGTTTCGCTCACTCTCGAAATCAAGCATTTTACAGCAGGTTGGAGCAGCCTGTATCTCAGCACAGGAATAAGGTAGGGAAGAATTCTAAGGATCATTTTGACTGCCTCCAGAAGTTAGATCAGATGGCCAATGCAATTTGGTGCTAGGCCTTTCCCTTTAGGTTTTACCCCAACAATGTTTTCATTAGTTTCGCTCACTCTCGAAATCAAGCATTTTACAGCAGGTTGGAGCAGCCTGTATCTCAGCACAGGAATAAGGTAGGGAAGAATTCAAATACTCATTTTGACTGCCTCCAGAAGTTAGATCAGATGGCAAATTGTATTTGGTGCTAGGTCTTTCCATTTAGGTTTTACCCCAACAATGTTTTCATTAGTTTCGCTCACTCTCGAAATCAAGCATTTTACAGCAGGTTGGAGCAGCCTGTATCTCAGCACAGGAAAAAGGTAGGGAAGAATTCTAAGGATCATTTTGACTGCCTCCAGATGTTAGATCAGATGGCAAATTGTATTTGGTGCTAGGTCTTTCCCTTTAGGTTTTACCCCAACAATGTTTACATTAGTTTCGCTCACTCTCGAAATCAAGCATTTTACAGCAGGTTGGAGCAGCCTGTATCTCAGCACAGGAATAAGGTAGGGAAGAATTCTAAGGATCATTTTGACTGCCTCCAGAAGTTAGATCAGATGGCAAATTGTATTTGGTGCTAGGTCTTTCCCTTTAGGTTTTACCCCAACAATGTTTTCATTAGTTTCGCTCACTCTCGAAATCAAGCATTTTACAGCAGGTTGGAGCAGCCTGTATCTCAGCACAGGAATAAGGTAGGGAAGAATTCTAAGGATCATTTTGACTGCCTCCAGAAGTTAGATCAGATGGCCAATGGAATTTGGTGCTAGGTCTTTCCCTTTAGGTTTTACCCCAACAATGTTTTCATTAGTTTCGCTCACTCTCGAAATCAAGCATTTTACAGCAGGTTGGAGCAGCCTGTATCTCAGCACAGGAATAAGGTAGGGAAGAATTCAAATACTCATTTTGACTGCCTCCAGAAGTTAGATCAGATGGCCAATGCAATTTGGTGCTAGGTCTTTCCCTTTAGGTTTTACCTCAACAATGTTTACATTAGTTTCGCTCACTCTCGAAATCAAGCATTTTACAGCAGGTTGGAGCAGCCTGTATCTCAGCACAGGAATAAGGTAGGGAAGAATTCTAATACTCATTTTGACTGCCTCCAGAAGTTAGATCAGATGGCCAATGCAATTTGGTGATAGGCCTTTCCCTTTAGGTTTTACCCCAACAATGTTTTCATTAGTTTCGCTCACTCTCGAAATCAAGCATTTTATAGCAGGTAGGAGCACCCTGTTTCTCAGCACAGGAATAAGGTAGGGAAGAATTCAAATACTCATTTTGACTGCCTCCAGAAGTTAGATCAGATGGCAAATTGGATTTGGTGCTAGGTCTTTCCCTTTAGGTTTTACCCCAAAAATGTTTTCATTAGTTTCGCTCACTCTCGAAATCAAGCATTTTACAGCAGGTTGGAGCAGCCTGTATCTCAGCACAGGAATAAGGTAGGGAAGAATTCAAATACTCATTTTGACTGCCTCCAGAAGTTAGATCAGATGGCCAATGGAATTAGGTGCTAGGTCTTTCCCTTTAGGTTTTACCCCAACAATGTTTTCATTAGTTTCGCTCACTCTCGAAATCAAGCATTTTACAGCAGGTTGGAGCAGCCTGTATCTCAGCACAGGAATAAGGTAGGGAAGAATTCTAAGGATCATTTTGACTGCCTCCAGAAGTTAGATCAGATGGCAAATTGGATTTGGTGCTAGGTCTTTCCCTTTAGGTTTTACCCCAACAATGTTTTCATTAGTTTCGCTCACTCTCGAAATCAAGCATTTTACAGCAGGTTGGAGCAGCCTGTATCTCAGCACAGGAATAAGGTAGGGAAGAATTCTAAGGATCATTTTGACTGCCTCCAGAAGTTAGATCAGATGGCCAATGCAATTTGGTGCTAGGCCTTTCCCTTTAGGTTTTACCCCAACAATGTTTTCATTAGTTTCGCTCACTCTCGAAATCAAGCATTTTATAGCAGGTTGGAGCACCCTGTCTCTCAGCACAGGAATAAGGTAGGGAAGAATTCTAAGGATCATTTTGACTGCCTCCAGAAGTTAGATCAGATGGCCAATGGAATTTGGTGCTAGGTCTTTCCCTTTAGGTTTTACCCCAACAATGTTTTCATTAGTTTCGCTCACTCTCGAAATCAAGCATTTTACAGCAGGTTGGAGCAGCCTGTATCTCAGCACAGGAATAAGGTAGGGAAGAATTCTAAGGATCATTTTGACTGCCTCCAGAAGTTAGATCAGATGGCAAATTGTATTTGGTGCTAGGTCTTTCCCTTTAGGATTTACCCCAACAATGTTTTCATTAGTTTCGATCACTCTCGAAATCAAGCATTTTACAGCAGGTTGGAGCAGCCTGTATCTCAGCACAGGAATAAGGTAGGGAAGAATTCAAATACTCATTTTGACTGCCTCCAGAAGTTAGATCAGATGGCCAATGGAATTTGGTGCTAGGTCTTTCCCTTTAGGTTTTACCCCAACAATGTTTTCATTAGTTTCGCTCACTCTCGAAATCAAGCATTTTACAGCAGGTTGGAGCAGCCTGTATCTCAGCACAGGAATAAGGTAGGGAAGAATTCTAAGGATCATTTTGACTGCCTCCAGAAGTTAGATCAGATGGCAAATTGGATTTGGTGCTAGGTCTTTCCCTTTAGGTTTTACCCCAACAATGTTTTCATTAGTTTCGCTCACTCTCGAAATCAAGCATTTTACAGCAGGTTGGAGCAGCCTGTAGCTCAGCACAGGAATAAGGTAGGGAAGAATTCAAATACTCATTTTGACTGCCTCCAGAAGTTAGATCAGATGGCCAATGGAATTTGGTGCTAGGTCTTTCCCTTTAGGTTTTACCCCAACAATGTTTTCATTAGTTTCGCTCACTCTCGAAATCAAGCATTTTACAGCAGGTTGGAGCAGCCTGTATCTCAGCACAGGAATAAGGTAGGGAAGAATTCTAATACTCATTTTGACTGCCTCCAGAAGTTAGATCAGATGGCCAATGCAATTTGGTGCTAGGCCTTTCCCTTTAGGTTTTACCCCAACAATGTTTTCATTAGTTTCGCTCACTCTCGAAATCAAGCATTTTATAGCAGGTTGGAGCACCCTGTATCTCAGCACAGGAATAAGGTAGGGAAGAATTCAAATACTCATTTTGACTGCCTCCAGAAGTTAGATCAGATGGCAAATTGTATTTGGTGCTAGGTCTTTCCCTTTAGGTTTTACCCCAAAAATGTTTTCATTAGTTTCGCTCACTCTCGAAATCAAGCATTTTACAGCAGGTTGGAGCAGCCTGTATCTCAGCACAGGAATAAGGTAGGGAAGAATTCAAATACTCATTTTGACTGCCTCCAGAAGTTAGATCAGATGGCCAATGGAATTTGGTGCTAGGTCTTTCCCTTTAGGTTTTAGCCCAACAATGTTTTCATTAGTTTCGCTCACTCTCGAAATCAAGCATTTTACAGCAGGTTGGAGCACCCTGTATCTCAGCACAGGAATAAGGTAGGGAAGAATTCTAAGGATCATTTTGACTGCCTCCAGAAGTTAGATCAGATGGCAAATTGGATTTGGTGCTAGGTCTTTCCCTTTAGGTTTTACCCCAACAATGTTTTCATTAGTTTCGCTCACTCTCGAAATCAAGCATTTTACAGCAGGTTGGAGCAGCCTGTATCTCAGCACAGGAATAAGGTAGGGAAGAATTCTAAGGATCATTTTGACTGCCTCCAGAAGTTAGATCAGATGGCCAATGCAATTTGGTGCTAGGCCTTTCCCTTTAGGTTTTACCCCAACAATGTTTTCATTAGTTTCGCTCACTCTCGAAAACAAGCATTTTACAGCAGGTTGGAGCAGCCTGTATCTCAGCACAGGAATAAGGTAGGGAAGAATTCAAATACTCATTTTGACTGCCTCCAGAAGTTAGATCAGATGGCAAATTGTATTTGGTGCTACGTCTTTCCATTTAGGTTTTACCCCAACAATGTTTTCATTAGTTTCGCTCACTCTCGAAATCAAGCATTTTACAGCAGGTTGGAGCAGCCTGTATCTCAGCACAGGAATAAGGGAGGGCAGAATTCAAATACTCATTTTGACTGCCTCCAGAAGTTAGATCAGATGGCCAATGCAATTTGGTGCTAGGTCTTTCCCTTTAGGTTTTACCCCAACAATGTTTTCATTAGTTTCGCTCACTCTCGAAATCAAGCATTTTACAGCAGGTTGGAGCAGCCTGTATCTCAGCACAGGAATAAGGTAGGGAAGAATTCTAAGGATCATTTTGACTGCCTCCAGAAGTTAGATCAGATGGCAAATTGTATTTGGTGCTAGGTCTTTCCCTTTAGGTTTTACCCCAACAATGTTTTCATTAGTTTCGCTCACTCTCGAAATCAAGCATTTTACAGCAGGTTGGAGCAGCCTGTATCTCAGCACAGGAATAAGGGAGGGAAGAATTCAAATACTCATTTTGACTGCCTCCAGAAGTTAGATCAGATGGCAAATTGTATTTGGTGCTAGGTCTTTCCCTTTAGGTTTTACCCCAACAATGTTTTCATTAGTTTCGCTCACTCTCGAAATCAAGCATTTTACAGCAGGTTGGAGCAGCCTGTATCTCAGCACAGGAATAAGGTAGGGAAGAATTCTAAGGCTCATTTTGACTGCCTCCAGAAGTTAGATCAGATGGCAAATTGGATTTGGTGCTAGGTCTTTCCCTTTAGGTTTTACCCCAACAATGTTTTCATTAGTTTCGCTCACTCTCGAAATCAAGCATTTTACAGCAGGTTGGAGCAGCCTGTATCTCAGCACAGGAATAAGGTAGGGAAGAATTCTAAGGCTCATTTTGACTGCCTCCAGAAGTTAGATCAGATGGCAAATTGGATTTGGTGCTAGGTCTTTCCCTTTAGGTTTTACCCCAACAATGTTTTCATTAGTTTCGCTCACTCTCGAAATCAAGCATTTTACAGCAGGTTGGAGCAGCCTGTATCTCAGCACAGGAATAAGGTAGGGAAGAATTCAAATACTCATTTTGACTGCCTCCAGAAGTTAGATCAGATGGCCAATGCAATTTGGTGCTAGGTCTTTCCCTTTAGGTTTTACCCCAACAATGTTTTCATTAGTTTCGCTCACTCTCGAAATCAAGCATTTTACAGCAGGTTGGAGCAGCCTGTATCTCAGCACAGGAATAAGGTAGGGAAGAATTCAAATACTCATTTTGACTGCCTCCAGAAGTTAGATCAGATGGCAAATGGTATTTGGTGCTAGGTCTTTCCCTTTAGGTTTTACCCCAACCATGTTTTCATTACTTTCGATCACTCTCGAAATCAAGCATTTTACAGCAGGTTGGAGCAGCCTGTATCTCAGCACAGGAATAAGGTAGGGAAGAATTCTAAGGATCATTTTGACTGCCTCCAGAAGTTAGATCAGATGGCCAATGCAATTTGGTGCTAGACCTTTCCCTTTAGGTTTTACCCCAACAATGTTTTCATTAGTTTCGCTCACTCTCGAAATCAAGCATTTTACAGCAGGTTGGAGCAGCCTGTATCTCAGCACAGGAATAAGGTAGGGAAGAATTCTAAGGATCATTTTGACTGCCTCCAGAAATTAGATCAGATGGCAAATTGTATCTGGTGCTAGGTCTTTCCCTTTAGGTTTTACCCCAACAATGTTTTCATTAGTTTCGCTCACTCTCGAAATCAAGCATTTTACAGCAGGTTGGAGCAGCCTGTACCTCAGCACAGGAATAAGGTAGGGAAGAATTCTAAGGATCATTTTGACTGCCTCCAGAAGTTAGATCAGATGGCAAATTGTATTTGGTGCTAGGTCTTTCCCTTTAGGTTTTACCCCAACAATGTTTTCATTAGTTTCGCTCACTCTCGAAATCAAGCATTTTACAGCAGGTTGGAGCAGCCTGTATCTCAGCACAGGAATAAGGTAGGGAAGAATTCTAAGGATCATTTTGACTGCCTCCAGAAGTTAGATCAGATGGCAAATTGGATTTGGTGCTAGGTCTTTCCCTTTAGGTTTTACCCCAACAATGTTTTCATTAGTTTCGCTCACTCTCGAAATCAAGCATTTTACAGCAGGTTGGAGCAGCCTGTATCTCAGCACAGGAATAAGGTAGGGAAGAATTCTAAGGATCATTTTGACTGCCTCCAGAAGTTAGATCAGATGGCAAATTGTATTTGGTGCTAGGTCTTTCCCTTTAGGTTTTACCCCAACAATGTTTTCATTAGTTTCGCTCACTCTCGAAATCAAGCGTTTTACAGCAGGTTGGAGCAGCCTGTATCTCAGCACAGGAATAAGGTAGGGAAGAATTCTAAGGATCATTTTGACTGCCTCCAGAAGTTAGATCAGATGGCCAATGAAATTTGGTGCTAGACCTTTCCCTTTAGGTTTTACCCCAACAATGTTTTCATTAGTTTCGCTCACTCTCGAAATCAAGCATTTTACAGCAGGTTGGAGCAGCCTGTATCTCAGCACAGGAATAAGGTAGGGAAGAATTCTAAGGATCATTTTGACTGCCTCCAGAAGTTAGATCAGATGGCAAATTGTATTTGGTGCTAGGTCTTTCCCTTTAGGTTTTACCCCAACAATGTTTTCATTAGTTTCGCTCACTCTCGAAATCAAGCATTTTACAGCAGGTTGGAGCAGCCTGTATCTCAGCACAGGAATAAGGTAGGGAAGAATTCTAAGGATCATTTTGACTGCCTCCAGAAGTTAGATCAGATGGCCAATGCAATTTGGTGCTAGACCTTTCCCTTTAGGTTTTACCCCAACAATGTTTTCATTAGTTTCGCTCACTCTCGAAATCAAGCATTTTACAGCAGGTTGGAGCAGCCTGTATCTCAGCACAGGAATAAGGTAGGGCAGAATTCAAATACTCATTTTGACTGCCTCCAGAAGTTAGATCAGATGGCAAATTGTATTTGGTGCTAGGTCTTTCCCTTTAGGTTTTACCCCAAAAATGTTTTCATTAGTTTCGCTCACTCTCGAAATCAAGCATTTTACAGCAGGTTGGAGCAGCCTGTATCTCAGCACAGGAATAAGGTAGGGAAGAATTCAAATACTCATTTTGACTGCCTCCAGAAGTTAGATCAGATGGCCAATGGAATTTGGTGCTAGGTCTTTCCCTTTAGGTTTTAGCCCAACAATGTTTTCATTAGTTTCGCTCACTCTCGAAATCAAGCATTTTACAGCAGGTTGGAGCACCCTGTATCTCAGCACAGGAATAAGGTAGGGAAGAATTCTAAGGATCATTTTGACTGCCTCCAGAAGTTAGATCAGATGGCAAATTGTATTTGGTGCTACGTCTTTCCATTTAGGTTTTACCCCAACAATGTTTTCATTAGTTTCGCTCACTCTCGAAATCAAGCATTTTACAGCAGGTTGGAGCAGCCTGTATCTCAGCACAGGAATAAGGGAGGGCAGAATTCAAATACTCATTTTGACTGCCTCCAGAAGTTAGATCAGATGGCAAATTGTATTTGGTGCTAGGTCTTTCCCTTTAGGTTTTACCCCAACAATGTTTTCATTAGTTTCGCTCACTCTTGAAATCAAGCATTTTACAGCAGGTTGGAGCAGCCTGTATCTCAGCACAGGAATAAGGTAGGGAAGAATTCTAAGGATCATTTTGACTGCCTCCAGAAGTTAGATCAGATGGCAAATTGTATTTGGTGCTAGGTCTTTCCCTTTAGGTTTTACCCCAACAATGTTTTCATTAGTTTCGCTCACTCTCGAAATCAAGCATTTTACAGCAGGTTGGAGCAGCCTGTATCTCAGCACAGGAATAAGGTAGGGAAGAATTCAAATACTCATTTTGACTGCCTCCAGAAGTTAGATCAGATGGCAAATTGTATTTGGTGCTAGGTCTTTCCCTTTAGGTTTTACCCCAACAATGTTTTCATTAGTTTCGCTCACTCTCGAAATCAAGCATTTTACAGCAGGTTGGAGCAGCCTGTATCTCAGCACAGGAATAAGGTAGGGAAGAATTCAAATACTCATTTTGACTGCCTCCAGAAGTTAGATCAGATGGCCAATGCAATTTGGTGCTAGGTCTTTCCCTTTAGGTTTTACCCCAAAAATGTTTTCATTAGTTTCGCTCACTCTCGAAATCAAGCATTTTACAGCAGGTTGGAGCAGCCTGTATCTCAGCACAGGAATAAGGTAGGGAAGAATTCAAATACTCATTTTGACTGCCTCCAGAAGTTAGATCAGATGGCAAATTGTATTTGGTGCTAGGTCTTTCCCTTTAGGTTTTACCCCAACAATGTTTTCATTAGTTTCGCTCACTCTCGAAATCAAGCATTTTACAGCAGGTTGGAGCAGCCTGTATCTCAGCACAGGAATAAGGTAGGGAATAATTCAAATACTCATTTTGACTGCCTCCAGAAGTTAGATCAGATGGCCAATGCAATTTGGTGCTAGGTCTTTCCCTTTAGGTTTTACCCCAACAATGTTTTCATTAGTTTCGCTCACTCTCGAAATCAAGCATTTTACAGCAGGTTGGAGCAGCCTGTATCTCAGCACAGGAATAAGGTAGGGAAGAATTCAAATACTCATTTTGACTGCCTCCAGAAGTTAGATCAGATGGCAAATGGTATTTGGTGCTAGGTCTTTCCCTTTAGGTTTTACCCCAACCATGTTTTCATTACTTTCGATCACTCTCGAAATCAAGCATTTTACAGCAGGTTGGAGCAGCCTGTATCTCAGCACAGGAATAAGGTAGGGAAGAATTCTAAGGATCATTTTGACTGCCTCCAGAAGTTAGATCAGATGGCCAATGCAATTTGGTGCTAGACCTTTCCCTTTAGGTTTTACCCCAACAATGTTTTCATTAGTTTCGCTCACTCTCGAAATCAAGCATTTTACAGCAGGTTGGAGCAGCCTGTATCTCAGCACAGGAATAAGGTAGGGAAGAATTCTAAGGATCATTTTGACTGCCTCCAGAAATTAGATCAGATGGCAAATTGTATCTGGTGCTAGGTCTTTCCCTTTAGGTTTTACCCCAACAATGTTTTCATTAGTTTCGCTCACTCTCGAAATCAAGCATTTTACAGCAGGTTGGAGCAGCCTGTATCTCAGCACGGGAATAAGGTAGGGAAGAATTCAAATACTCATTTTCACTGCCTCCAGAAGTTAGATCAGATGGCAAATTGTATTTGGTGCTAGGTCTTTCCCTTTAGGTTTTACCCCAACAATGTTTTCATTAGTTTCGCTCACTCTCGAAATCAAGCATTTTACAGCAGGTTGGAGCAGCCTGTATCTCAGCACAGGAATAAGGTAGGGAAGAATTCTAAGGATCATTTTGACTGCCTCCAGAAGTTAGATCAGATGGCAAATTGGATTTGGTGCTAGGTCTTTCCCTTTAGGTTTTACCCCAACAATGTTTTCATTAGTTTCGCTCACTCTCGAAATCAAGCATTTTACAGCAGGTTGGAGCAGCCTGTATCTCAGCACAGGAATAAGGTAGGGAAGAATTCTAAGGATCATTTTGACTGCCTCCAGAAGTTAGATCAGATGGCAAATTGGATTTGGTGCTAGGTCTTTCCCTTTAGGTTTTACCCCAACAATGTTTTCATTAGTTTCGCTCACTCTCGAAATCAAGCGTTTTACAGCAGGTTGGAGCAGCCTGTATCTCAGCACAGGAATAAGGTAGGGAAGAATTCTAAGGATCATTTTGACTGCCTCCAGAAGTTAGATCAGATGGCCAATGCAATTTGGTGCTAGACCTTTCCCTTTAGGTTTTACCCCAACAATGTTTTCATTAGTTTCGCTCACTCTCGAAATCAAGCATTTTACAGCAGGTTGGAGCAGCCTGTATCTCAGCACAGGAATAAGGTAGGGAAGAATTCTAAGGCTCATTTTGACTGCCTCCAGAAGTTAGATCAGATGGCAAATTGTATTTGGTGCTAGGTCTTTCCCTTTAGGTTTTACCCCAACAATGTTTTCATTAGTTTCGCTCACTCTCGAAATCAAGCATTTTACAGCAGGTTGGAGCAGCCTGTATCTCAGCACAGGAATAAGGTAGGGAAGAATTCTAAGGATCATTTTGACTGCCTCCAGAAGTTAGATCAGATGGCCAATGCAATTTGGTGCTAGACCTTTCCCTTTAGGTTTTACCCCAACAATGTTTTCCTTAGTTTCGCTCACTCTCGAAAACAAGCATTTTACAGCAGGTTGGAGCAGCCTGTATCTCAGCACAGGAATAAGGTAGGGAAGAATTCAAATACTCATTTTGACTGCCTCCAGAAGTTAGATCAGATGGCCCATGCAATTTGGTGCTAGGCCTTTCCCTTTAGGTTTTACCCCAACAATGTTTTCATTAGTTTCGATCACTCTCGAAATCAAGCATTTTACAGCAGGTTGGAGCAGCCTGTATCTCAGCACAGGAATAAGGCAGGGAAGAATTCAAATACTCATTTTGACTGCCTCCAGAAGTTAGATCAGATGGCAAATTGTATTTGGTGCTAGGTCTTTCCCTTTAGGTTTTACCCCAACAATGTTTTCATTAGTTTCGCTCACTCTCGAAATCAAGCATTTTACAGCAGGTTGGAGCAGCCTTTATCTCAGCACAGGAATAAGGTAGGGAAGAATTCAAATACTCATTTTGACTGCCTCCAGAAGTTAGATCAGATGGCAAATTGGATTTGGTGCTAGGTCTTTCCCTTTAGGTTTTACCCCAACAATGTTTTCATTAGTTTCGCTCACTCTCGAAATCAAGCATTTTACAGCAGGTTGGAGCAGCCTGTATCTCAGCACAGGAATAAGGTAGGGAAGAATTCTAAGGATCATTTTGACTGCCTCCAGAAGTTAGATCAGATGGCCAATGCAATTTGGTGCTAGGCCTTTCCCTTTAGGTTTTACCCCAACAATGTTTTCATTAGTTTCGCTCACTCTCGAAATCAAGCATTTTACAGCAGGTTGGAGCAGCCTGTATCTCAGCACAGGAATAAGGTAGGGAAGAATTCAAATACTCATTTTGACTGCCTCCAGAAGTTAGATCAGATGGCAAATTGTATTTGGTGCTAGGTCTTTCCCTTTAGGTTTTACCCCAACAATGTTTTCATTAGTTTCGCTCACTCTCGAAATCAAGCATTTTACAGCAGGTTGGAGCAGCCTGTATCTCAGCACAGGAATAAGGTAGGGAAGAATTCAAATACTCATTTTGACTGCCTCCAGAAGTTAGATCAGATGGCAAATTGTATTTGGTGCTAGGTCTTTCCCTTTAGGTTTTACCCCAACAATGTTTTCATTAGTTTCGCTCACTCTCGAAATCAAGCATTTTACAGCAGGTTGGAGCAGCCTGTATCTCAGCACTGGAATAAGGTAGGGAAGAATTCTAAGGATCATTTTGACTGCCTCCAGAAGTTAGATCAGATGGCCAATGCAATTTGGTGCTAGGCCTTTCCCTTTAGGTCTTACCCCAACAATGTTTTCATTAGTTTCGCTCACTCTCGAAATCAAGCATTTTACAGCAGGTTGGAGCAGCCTGTATCTCAGCACAGGAATAAGGTAGGGAAGAATTCAAATACTCATTTTGACTGCCTCCAGAAGTTAGATCAGATGGCAAATTGTATTTGGTGCTAGGTCTTTCCCTTTAGGTTTTACCCCAACAATGTTTTCATTAGTTTCGCTCACTCTCGAAATCAAGCATTTTACAGCAGGTTGGAGCAGCCTGTATCTCAGCACAGGAATAAGGTAGGGAAGAATTCAAATACTCATTTTGACTGCCTCCAGAAGTTAGATCAGATGGCAAATTGTATTTGGTGCTAGGTCTTTCCCTTTAGGTTTTACCCCAACAATGTTTTCATTAGTTTCGCTCACTCTCGAAATCAAGCATTTTATAGCAGGTTGGAGCAGCCTGTATCTCAGCACAGGAATAAGGTAGGGAAGAATTCTAAGGATCATTTTGACTGCCTCCAGAAGTTAGATCAGATGGCAAATGGTATTTGGTGCTAGGTCTTTCCCTTTAGGTTTTACCCCAACAATGTTTTCATTAGTTTCGCTCACTCTCGAAATCAAGCATTTTACAGCAGGTTGGAGCAGCCTGTATCTCAGCACAGGAATAAGGTAGGGAAGAATTCAAATACTCATTTTGACTGCCTCCAGAAGTTAGATCAGATGGCAAATTGTATTTGGTGCTAGGTCTTTCCCTTTAGGTTTTACCCCAACAATGTTTTCATTAGTTTCGCTCACTCTCGAAATCAAGCATTTTACAGCAGGTTGGAGCAGCCTGTATCTCAGCACAGGAATAAGGTAGGGAAGAATTCTAAGGATCATTTTGACTGCCTCCAGAAGTTAGATCAGATGGCCAATGCAATTTGGTGCTAGGTCTTTCCCTTTAGGTTTTACCCCAACAATGTTTTCATTAGTTTCGCTCACTCTCGAAATCAAGCATTTTACAGCAGGTTGGAGCAGCCTGTATCTCAGCAGATAAATAAAGTAGGGAAGAATTCTAAGGATCATTTTGACTGCCTCCAGAAGTTAGATCAGATGGCCGATGGAATTTGGTGCTAGGTCTTTCCCTTTAGGTTTTACCCCAACAATGTTTTCATTAGTTTCGCTCACTCTCGAAATCAAGCATTTTACAGCAGGTTGGAGCAGCCTGTATCTCAGCACAGGAATAAGGTAGGGAAGAATTCTAAGGATCATTTTGACTGCCTCCAGAAGTTAGATCAGATGGCCAATGCAATTTGGTGCTAGGTCTTTCCCTTTAGGTTTTACCCCAACCATGTTTTCATTAGTTTTGCTCACTCTCGAAATCAAGCATTTTACAGCAGGTTGGAGCAGCCTGTATCTCAGCACAGGAATAAGGTAGGGAATAATTCAAATACTCATTTTGACTGCCTCCAGAAGTTAGATCAGATGGCCAATGCAATTTGGTGCTAGGCCTTTCCCTTTAGGTTTTACCCCAACAATGTTTTCATTAGTTTCGCTCACTCTCGAAATCAAGCATTTTACAGCAGGTTGGAGCAGCCTGTATCTCAGCACAGGAATAAGATAGGGAAGAATTCTAAGGATCACTTTGACTGCCTCCAGAAGTTAGATCAGATGGCCAATGCAATTTGGTGCTAGACCTTTCCCTTTAGGTTTTACCCCAACAATGTTTTCATTAGTTTCGCTCAATCTCGAAATCAAGCATTTTACAGCAGGTTGGAGCAGCCTGTATCTCAGCACAGGAATAAGGTAGGGAAGAATTCAAATACTCATTTTGACTGCCTCCAGAAGTTAGATCAGATGGCCAATGGAATTTGGTGCTAGACATTTCCCTTTAGGTTTTACCCCAACAATGTTTTCATGAGTTTCGATCACTCTCGAAATCAAGTATTTTACAGCAGGTTGGAGCAGCCTGTATCTCAGCACAGGAATAAGGTAGGGAAGAATTCAAATACTCATTTTGACTGCCTCCAGAAGTTAGATCAGATGGCAAATTGTATTTGGTGCTAGGTCTTTCCCTTTAGGTTTTACCCCAACAATGTTTTCATTAGTTTCGCTCACTCTCGAAATCAAGCATTTTACAGCAGGTTGGAGCAGCCTGTATCTCAGCACAGGAATAAGGTAGGGAAGAATTCTAAGGATCATTTTGACTGCCTCCAGAAGTTAGATCAGATGGCCAATGCAATTTGGTGCTAGGCCTTTCCCTTTAGGTTTTACCCCAACAATGTTTTCATTAGTTTCGCTCACTCTCGAAATCAAGCATTTTACAGCAGGTTGGAGCAGCCTGTATCTCAGCACAGGAATAAGGTAGGGAAGAATTCAAATACTCATCTTGACTGCCTCCAGAAGTTAGATCAGATGGCCAATGCATTTTGGTGCTAGGCCTTTCCCTTTAGGTTTTACCCCAACAATGTTTTCATTAGTTTCGCTCACTCTCGAAATCAAGCATTTTACAGCAGGTTGGAGCAGCCTGTATCTCAGCACAGGGATAAGGTAGGGAAGAATTCAAATACTCATTTTGACTGCCTCCAGAAGTTAGATCAGATGGCCAATGCAATTTGGTGCTAGGCCTTTCCCTTTAGGTTTTACCCCAACAATGTTTTCATTAGTTTCGCTCACTCTCGAAATCAAGCATTTTACAGCAGGTTGGAGCAGCCTGTATCTCAGCACAGGAATAAGGTAGGGAAGAATTCTAAGGATCAATTTGACTGCCTCCAGAAGTTAGATCAGATGGCCAATGCAATTTGGTGCTAGGCCTTTCCCTTTAGGTTTTACCCCAACAATGTTTTCATTAGTTTCGCTCACTCTCGAAATCAAGCATTTTACAGCAGGTTGGAGCAGCCTGTATCTCAGCACAGGAATAAGGTAGGGAAGAATTCTAAGGATCATTTTGACTGCCTCCAGAAGTTAGATCAGATGGCAAATTGTATTTGGTGCTAGGTCTTTCCCTTTAGGTTTTACCCCAACAATGTTTTCATTAGTTTCGCTCACTCTCGAAATCAAGCATTTTACAGCAGGTTGGAGCAGCCTGTATCTCAGCACAGGAATAAGGTAGGGAAGAATTCTAAGGATCATTTTGACTGCCTCCAGAAGTTAGATCAGATGGCCAATGCAATTTGGTGCTAGACCTTTCCCTTTAGGTTTTACCCCAACAATGTTTTCATTAGTTTCGCTCACTCTCGAAATCAAGCATTTTACAGCAGGTTGGAGCAGCCTGTATCTCAGCACAGGAATAAGGTAGGGAAGAATTCAAATACTCATTTTGACTGCCTCCAGAAGTTAGATCAGATGGCAAATTGTATTTGGTGCTAGGTCTTTCCCTTTAGGTTTTACCCCAACAATGTTTTCATTAGTTTCGCTCACTCTCGAAATCAAGCATTTTACAGCAGGTTGGAGCAGCCTGTATCTCAGCACAGGAATAAGGTAGGGAAGAATTCAAATACTCATTTTGACTGCCTCCAGAAGTTAGATCAGATGGCAAATGGTATTTGGTGCTAGGTCTTTCCCTTTAGGTTTTACCCCAACCATGTTTTCATTACTTTCGATCACTCTCGAAATCAAGCATTTTACAGCAGGTTGGAGCAGCCTGTATCTCAGCACAGGAATAAGGTAGGGAAGAATTCTAAGGATCATTTTGACTGCCTCCAGAAGTTAGATCAGATGGCCAATGCAATTTGGTGCTAGACCTTTCCCTTTAGGTTTTACCCCAACAATGTTTTCATTAGTTTCGCTCACTCTCGAAATCAAGCATTTTACAGCAGGTTGGAGCAGCCTGTATCTCAGCACAGGAATAAGGTAGGGAAGAATTCTAAGGATCATTTTGACTGCCTCCAGAAATTAGATCAGATGGCAAATTGTATCTGGTGATAGGTCTTTCCCTTTAGGTTTTACCCCAACAATGTTTTCATTAGTTTCGCTCACTCTCGAAATCAAGCATTTTACAGCAGGTTGGAGCAGCCTGTATCTCAGCACGGGAATAAGGTAGGGAAGAATTCAAATACTCATTTTGACTGCCTCCAGAAGTTAGATCAGATGGCAAATTGTATTTGGTGCTAGGTCTTTCCCTTTAGGTTTTACCCCAACAATGTTTTCATTAGTTTCGCTCACTCTCGAAATCAAGCATTTTACAGCAGGTTGGAGCAGCCTGTATCTCAGCACAGGAATAAGGTAGGGAAGAATTCTAAGGATCATTTTGACTGCCTCCAGAAGTTAGATCAGATGGCAAATTGGATTTGGTGCTAGGTCTTTCCCTTTAGGTTTTACCCCAACAATGTTTTCATTAGTTTCGCTCACTCTCGAAATCAAGCATTTTACAGCAGGTTGGAGCAGCCTGTATCTCAGCACAGGAATAAGGTAGGGAAGAATTCTAAGGATCATTTTGACTGCCTCCAGAAGTTAGATCAGATGGCAAATTGTATTTGGTGCTAGGTCTTTCCCTTTAGGTTTTACCCCAACAATGTTTTCATTAGTTTCGCTCACTCTCGAAATCAAGCGTTTTACAGCAGGTTGGAGCAGCCTGTATCTCAGCACAGGAATAAGGTAGGGAAGAATTCTAAGGATCATTTTGACTGCCTCCAGAAGTTAGATCAGATGGCCAATGCAATTTGGTGCTAGACCTTTCCCTTTAGGTTTTACCCCAACAATGTTTTCATTAGTTTCGCTCACTCTCGAAATCAAGCATTTTACAGCAGGTTGGAGCAGCCTGTATCTCAGCACAGGAATAAGGTAGGGAAGAATTCTAAGGCTCATTTTGACTGCCTCCAGAAGTTAGATCAGATGGCAAATTGTATTTGGTGCTAGGTCTTTCCCTTTAGGTTTTACCCCAACAATGTTTTCATTAGTTTCGCTCACTCTCGAAATCAAGCATTTTACAGCAGGTTGGAGCAGCCTGTATCTCAGCACAGGAATAAGGTAGGGAAGAATTCTAAGGATCATTTTGACTGCCTCCAGAAGTTAGATCAGATGGCCAATGCAATTTGGTGCTAGACCTTTCCCTTTAGGTTTTACCCCAACAATGTTTTCATTAGTTTCGCTCACTCTCGAAATCAAGCATTTTACAGCAGGTTGGAGCAGCCTGTATCTCAGCACAGGAATAAGGTAGGGAAGAATTCAAATACTCATTTTGACTGCCTCCAGAAGTTAGATCAGATGGCAAATTGTATTTGGTGCTAGGTCTTTCCCTTTAGGTTTTACGCCAACAATGTTTTCATTAGTTTCGCTCACTCTCGAAATCAAGCATTTTACAGCAGGTTGGAGCAGCCTGTATCTCAGCACAGGAATAAGGTAGGGAAGAATTCTAAGGATCATTTTGACTGCCTCCAGAAGTTAGATCAGATGGCCAATGCAATTTGGTTCTAGACCTTTCCCTTTAGGTTTTACCCCAACAATGTTTTCCTTAGTTTCGCTCACTCTCGAAATCAAGCATTTTACAGCAGGTTGGAGCAGCCTGTATCTCAGCACAGGAATAAGGTAGGGAAGAATTCAAATACTCATTTTGACTGCCTCCAGAAGTTAGATCAGATGGCCCATGCAATTTGGTGCTAGGCCTTTCCCTTTAGGTTTTACCCCAACAATGTTTTCATTAGTTTCGATCACTCTCGAAATCAAGCATTTTACAGCAGGTTGGAGCAGCCTGTATCTCAGCACAGGAATAAGGCAGGGAAGAATTCAAATACTCATTTTGACTGCCTCCAGAAGTTAGATCAGATGGCAAATTGTATTTGGTGCTAGGTCTTTCCCTTTAGGTTTTACCCCAACAATGTTTTCATTAGTTTCGCTCACTCTCGAAATCAAGCATTTTACAGCAGGTTGGAGCAGCCTTTATCTCAGCACAGGAATAAGGTAGGGAAGAATTCAAATACTCATTTTGACTGCCTCCAGAAGTTAGATCAGATGGCAAATTGGATTTGGTGCTAGGTCTTTCCCTTTAGGTTTTACCCCAACAATGTTTTCATTAGTTTCGCTCACTCTCGAAATCAAGCATTTTACAGCAGGTTGGAGCAGCCTGTATCTCAGCACAGGAATAAGGTAGGGAAGAATTCTAAGGATCATTTTGACTGCCTCCAGAAGTTAGATCAGATGGCCAATGCAATTTGGTGCTAGGCCTTTCCCTTTAGGTTTTACCCCAACAATGTTTTCATTAGTTTCGCTCACTCTCGAAATCAAGCATTTTACAGCAGGTTGGAGCAGCCTGTATCTCAGCACAGGAATAAGGTAGGGAAGAATTCAAATACTCATTTTGACTGCCTCCAGAAGTTAGATCAGATGGCAAATTGTATTTGGTGCTAGGTCTTTCCCTTTAGGTTTTACCCCAACAATGTTTTCATTAGTTTCGCTCACTCTCGAAATCAAGCATTTTACAGCAGGTTGGAGCAGCCTGTATCTCAGCACAGGAATAAGGTAGGGAAGAATTCAAATACTCATTTTGACTGCCTCCAGAAGTTAGATCAGATGGCAAATTGTATTTGGTGCTAGGTCTTTCCCTTTAGGTTTTACCCCAACAATGTTTTCATTAGTTTCGCTCACTCTCGAAATCAAGCATTTTACAGCAGGTTGGAGCAGCCTGTATCTCAGCACAGGAATAAGGTAGGGAAGAATTCTAAGGATCATTTTGACTGCCTCCAGAAGTTAGATCAGATGGCCAATGCAATTTGGTGCTAGGCCTTTCCCTTTAGGTCTTACCCCAACAATGTTTTCATTAGTTTCGCTCACTCTCGAAATCAAGCATTTTACAGCAGGTTGGAGCAGCCTGTATCTCAGCACAGGAATAAGGTAGGGAAGAATTCAAATACTCATTTTGACTGCCTCCAGAAGTTAGATCAGATGGCAAATTGTATTTGGTGCTAGGTCTTTCCCTTTAGGTTTTACCCCAACAATGTTTTCATTAGTTTCGCTCACTCTCGAAATCAAGCATTTTACAGCAGGTTGGAGCAGCCTGTATCTCAGCACAGGAATAAGGTAGGGAAGAATTCAAATACTCATTTTGACTGCCTCCAGAAGTTAGATCAGATGGCAAATTGTATTTGGTGCTAGGTCTTTCCCTTTAGGTTTTACGCCAACAATGTTTTCATTAGTTTCGCTCACTCTCGAAATCAAGCATTTTACAGCAGGTTGGAGCAGCCTGTATCTCAGCACAGGAATAAGGTAGGGAAGAATTCTAAGGATCATTTTGACTGCCTCCAGAAGTTAGATCAGATGGCAAATGGTATTTGGTGCTAGGTCTTTCCCTTTAGGTTTTACCCCAACAATGTTTTCATTAGTTTCGCTCACTCTCGAAATCAAGCATTTTACAGCAGGTTGGAGCAGCCTGTATCTCAGCACAGGAATAAGGTAGGGAAGAATTCAAATACTCATTTTGACTGCCTCCAGAAGTTAGATCAGATGGCAAATTGTATTTGGTGCTAGGTCTTTCCCTTTAGGTTTTACCCCAACAATGTTTTCATTAGTTTCGCTCACTCTCGAAATCAAGCATTTTACAGCAGGTTGGAGCAGCCTGTATCTCAGCACAGGAATAAGGTAGGGAAGAATTCTAAGGATCATTTTGACTGCCTCCAGAAGTTAGATCAGATGGCCAATGCAATTTGGTGCTAGGTCTTTCCCTTTAGGTTTTACCCCAACAATGTTTTCATTAGTTTTGCTCACTCTCGAAATCAAGCATTTTACAGCAGGTTGGAGCAGCCTGTATCTCAGCAGATAAATAAAGTAGGGAAGAATTCTAAGGATCATTTTGACTGCCTCCAGAAGTTAGATCAGATGGCCGATGGAATTTGGTGCTAGGTCTTTCCCTTTAGGTTTTACCCCAACAATGTTTTCATTAGTTTCGCTCACTCTCGAAATCAAGCATTTTACAGCAGGTTGGAGCAGCCTGTATCTCAGCACAGGAATAAGGTAGGGAAGAATTCTAAGGATCATTTTGACTGCCTCCAGAAGTTAGATCAGATGGCCAATGCAATTTGGTGCTAGGTCTTTCCCTTTAGGTTTTACCCCAACCATGTTTTCATTAGTTTTGCTCACTCTCGAAATCAAGCATTTTACAGCAGGTTGGAGCAGCCTGTATCTCAGCACAGGAATAAGGTAGGGAATAATTCAAATACTCATTTTGACTGCCTCCAGAAGTTAGATCAGATGGCCAATGCAATTTGGTGCTAGGCCTTTCCCTTTAGGTTTTACCCCAACAATGTTTTCATTAGTTTCGCTCACTCTCGAAATCAAGCATTTTACAGCAGGTTGGAGCAGCCTGTATCTCAGCACAGGAATAAGATAGGGAAGAATTCTAAGGATCACTTTGACTGCCTCCAGAAGTTAGATCAGATGGCCAATGCAATTTGGTGCTAGACCTTTCCCTTTAGGTTTTACCCCAACAATGTTTTCATTAGTTTCGCTCAATCTCGAAATCAAGCATTTTACAGCAGGTTGGAGCAGCCTGTATCTCAGCACAGGAATAAGGTAGGGAAGAATTCAAATACTCATTTTGACTGCCTCCAGAAGTTAGATCAGATGGCCAATGGAATTTGGTGCTAGACATTTCCCTTTAGGTTTTACCCCAACAATGTTTTCATGAGTTTCGATCACTCTCGAAATCAAGTATTTTACAGCAGGTTGGAGCAGCCTGTATCTCAGCACAGGAATAAGGTAGGGAAGAATTCAAATACTCATTTTGACTGCCTCCAGAAGTTAGATCAGATGGCAAATTGTATTTGGTGCTAGGTCTTTCCCTTTAGGTTTTACCCCAACAATGTTTTCATTAGTTTCGCTCACTCTCGAAATCAAGCATTTTACAGCAGGTTGGAGCAGCCTGTATCTCAGCACAGGAATAAGGTAGGGAAGAATTCTAAGGATCATTTTGACTGCCTCCAGAAGTTAGATCAGATGGCCAATGCAATTTGGTGCTAGGCCTTTCCCTTTAGGTTTTACCCCAACAATGTTTTCATTAGTTTCGCTCACTCTCGAAATCAAGCATTTTACAGCAGGTTGGAGCAGCCTGTATCTCAGCACAGGAATAAGGTAGGGAAGAATTCAAATACTCATCTTGACTGCCTCCAGAAGTTAGATCAGATGGCCAATGCATTTTGGTGCTAGGCCTTTCCCTTTAGGTTTTACCCCAACAATGTTTTCATTAGTTTCGCTCACTCTCGAAATCAAGCATTTTACAGCAGGTTGGAGCAGCCTGTATCTCAGCACAGGAATAAGGTAGGGAAGAATTCAAATACTCATTTTGACTGCCTCCAGAAGTTAGATCAGATGGCCAATGCAATTTGGTGCTAGGCCTTTCCCTTTAGGTTTTACCCCAACAATGTTTTCATTAGTTTTGCTCACTCTCGAAATCAAGCATTTTACAGCAGGTTGGAGCAGCCTGTATCTCAGCACAGGAATAAGGTAGGGAAGAATTCTAAGGATCAATTTGACTGCCTCCAGAAGTTAGATCAGATGGCCAATGCAATTTGGTGCTAGGCCTTTCCCTTTAGGTTTTACCCCAACAATGTTTTCATTAGTTTCGCTCACTCTCGAAATCAAGCATTTTACAGCAGGTTGGAGCAGCCTGTATCTCAGCACAGGAATAAGGTAGGGAAGAATTCTAAGGCTCATTTTGACTGCCTCCAGAAGTTAGATCAGATGGCAAATTGGATTTGGTGCTAGGTCTTTCCCTTTAGGTTTTACCCCAACAATGTTTTCATTAGTTTCGCTCACTCTCGAAATCAAGCATTTTACAGCAGGTTGGAGCAGCCTGTATCTCAGCACAGGAATAAGGTAGGGAAGAATTCTAAGGATCATTTTGACTGCCTCCAGAAGTTAGATCAGATGGCCAATGCAATTTGGTGCTAGACCTTTCCCTTTAGGTTTTACCCCAACAATGTTTTCATTAGTTTCGCTCACTCTCGAAATCAAGCATTTTACAGCAGGTTGGAGCAGCCTGTATCTCAGCACAGGAATAAGGTAGGGAAGAATTCAAATACTCATTTTGACTGCCTCCAGAAGTTAGATCAGATGGCAAATTGTATTTGGTGCTAGGTCTTTCCCTTTAGGTTTTACGCCAACAATGTTTTCATTAGTTTCGCTCACTCTCGAAATCAAGCATTTTACAGCAGGTTGGAGCAGCCTGTATCTCAGCACAGGAATAAGGTAGGGAAGAATTCTAAGGATCATTTTGACTGCCTCCAGAAGTTAGATCAGATGGCCAATGCAATTTGGTTCTAGACCTTTCCCTTTAGGTTTTACCCCAACAATGTTTTCCTTAGTTTCGCTCACTCTCGAAATCAAGCATTTTACAGCAGGTTGGAGCAGCCTGTATCTCAGCACAGGAATAAGGTAGGGAAGAATTCAAATACTCATTTTGACTGCCTCCAGAAGTTAGATCAGATGGCCCATGCAATTTGGTGCTAGGCCTTTCCCTTTAGGTTTTACCCCAACAATGTTTTCATTAGTTTCGATCACTCTCGAAATCAAGCATTTTACAGCAGGTTGGAGCAGCCTGTATCTCAGCACAGGAATAAGGTAGGGAAGAATTCAAATACTCATTTTGACTGCCTCCAGAAGTTAGATCAGATGGCAAATTGTATTTGGTGCTAGGTCTTTCCCTTTAGGTTTTACCCCAACAATGTTTTCATTAGTTTCGCTCACTCTCGAAATCAAGCATTTTACAGCAGGTTGGAGCAGCCTTTATCTCAGCACAGGAATAAGGTAGGGAAGAATTCAAATACTCATTTTGACTGCCTCCAGAAGTTAGATCAGATGGCAAATTGGATTTGGTGCTAGGTCTTTCCCTTTAGGTTTTACCCCAACAATGTTTTCATTAGTTTCGCTCACTCTCGAAATCAAGCATTTTACAGCAGGTTGGAGCAGCCTGTATCTCAGCACAGGAATAAGGTAGGGAAGAATTCTAAGGATCATTTTGACTGCCTCCAGAAGTTAGATCAGATGGCCAATGCAATTTGGTGCTAGGCCTTTCCCTTTAGGTTTTACCCCAACAATGTTTTCATTAGTTTCGCTCACTCTCGAAATCAAGCATTTTACAGCAGGTTGGAGCAGCCTGTATCTCAGCACAGGAATAAGGTAGGGAAGAATTCAAATACTCATTTTGACTGCCTCCAGAAGTTAGATCAGATGGCAAATTGTATTTGGTGCTAGGTCTTTCCCTTTAGGTTTTACCCCAACAATGTTTTCATTAGTTTCGCTCACTCTCGAAATCAAGCATTTTACAGCAGGTTGGAGCAGCCTGTATCTCAGCACAGGAATAAGGTAGGGAAGAATTCAAATACTCATTTTGACTGCCTCCAGAAGTTAGATCAGATGGCAAATTGTATTTGGTGCTAGGTCTTTCCCTTTAGGTTTTACCCCAACAATGTTTTCATTAGTTTCGCTCACTCTCGAAATCAAGCATTTTACAGCAGGTTGGAGCAGCCTGTATCTCAGCACTGGAATAAGGTAGGGAAGAATTCTAAGGATCATTTTGACTGCCTCCAGAAGTTAGATCAGATGGCCAATGGAATTTGGTGCTAGGCCTTTCCCTTTAGCTCTTACCCCAACAATGTTTTCATTAGTTTCGCTCACTCTCGAAATCAAGCATTTTACAGCAGGTTGGAGCAGCCTGTATCTCAGCACAGGAATAAGGTAGGGAAGAATTCAAATACTCATTTTGACTGCCTCCAGAAGTTAGATCAGATGGCAAATTGTATTTGGTGCTAGGTCTTTCCCTTTAGGTTTTACCCCAACAATGTTTTCATTAGTTTCGCTCACTCTCGAAATCAAGCATTTTACAGCAGGTTGGAGCAGCCTGTATCTCAGCACAGGAATAAGGTAGGGAAGAATTCAAATACTCATTTTGACTGCCTCCAGAAGTTAGATCAGATGGCAAATTGTATTTGGTGCTAGGTCTTTCCCTTTAGGTTTTACCCCAACAATGTTTTCATTAGTTTCGCTCACTCTCGAAATCAAGCATTTTATAGCAGGTTGGAGCAGCCTGTATCTCAGCACAGGAATAAGGTAGGGAAGAATTCTAAGGATCATTTTGACTGCCTCCAGAAGTTAGATCAGATGGCAAATGGTATTTGGTGCTAGGTCTTTCCCTTTAGGTTTTACCCCAACAATGTTTTCATTAGTTTCGCTCACTCTCGAAATCAAGCATTTTACAGCAGGTTGGAGCAGCCTGTATCTCAGCACAGGAATAAGGTAGGGAAGAATTCAAATACTCATTTTGACTGCCTCCAGAAGTTAGATCAGATGGCAAATTGTATTTGGTGCTAGGTCTTTCCCTTTAGGTTTTACCCCAACAATGTTTTCATTAGTTTCGCTCACTCTCGAAATCAAGCATTTTACAGCAGGTTGGAGCAGCCTGTATCTCAGCACAGGAATAAGGTAGGGAAGAATTCTAAGGATCATTTTGACTGCCTCCAGAAGTTAGATCAGATGGCCAATGCAATTTGGTGCTAGGTCTTTCCCTTTAGGTTTTACCCCAACAATGTTTTCATTAGTTTCGCTCACTCTCGAAATCAAGCATTTTACAGCAGGTTGGAGCAGCCTGTATCTCAGCAGATAAATAAAGTAGGGAAGAATTCTAAGGATCATTTTGACTGCCTCCAGAAGTTAGATCAGATGGCCGATGGAATTTGGTGCTAGGTCTTTCCCTTTAGGTTTTACCCCAACAATGTTTTCATTAGTTTCGCTCACTCTCGAAATCAAGCATTTTACAGCAGGTTGGAGCAGCCTGTATCTCAGCACAGGAATAAGGTAGGGAAGAATTCTAAGGATCATTTTGACTGCCTCCAGAAGTTAGATCAGATGGCCAATGCAATTTGGTGCTAGGTCTTTCCCTTTAGGTTTTACCCCAACCATGTTTTCATTAGTTTTGCTCACTCTCGAAATCAAGCATTTTACAGCAGGTTGGAGCAGCCTGTATCTCAGCACAGGAATAAGGTAGGGAATAATTCAAATACTCATTTTGACTGCCTCCAGAAGTCAGATCAGATGGCCAATGCAATTTGGTGCTAGGCCTTTCCCTTTAGGTTTTACCCCAACAATGTTTTCATTAGTTTCGCTCACTCTCGAAATCAAGCATTTTACAGCAGGTTGGAGCAGCCTGTATCTCAGCACAGGAATAAGATAGGGAAGAATTCTAAGGATCACTTTGACTGCCTCCAGAAGTTAGATCAGATGGCCAATGCAATTTGGTGCTAGACCTTTCCCTTTAGGTTTTACCCCAACAATGTTTTCATTAGTTTCGCTCAATCTCGAAATCAAGCATTTTACAGCAGGTTGGAGCAGCCTGTATCTCAGCACAGGAATAAGGTAGGGAAGAATTCAAATACTCATTTTGACTGCCTCCAGAAGTTAGATCAGATGGCCAATGGAATTTGGTGCTAGACATTTCCCTTTAGGTTTTACCCCAACAATGTTTTCATGAGTTTCGATCACTCTCGAAATCAAGTATTTTACAGCAGGTTGGAGCAGCCTGTATCTCAGCACAGGAATAAGGTAGGGAAGAATTCAAATACTCATTTTGACTGCCTCCAGAAGTTAGATCAGATGGCAAATTGTATTTGGTGCTAGGTCTTTCCCTTTAGGTTTTACCCCAACAATGTTTTCATTAGTTTCGCTCACTCTCGAAATCAAGCATTTTACAGCAGGTTGGAGCAGCCTGTATCTCAGCACAGGAATAAGGTAGGGAAGAATTCTAAGGATCATTTTGACTGCCTCCAGAAGTTAGATCAGATGGCCAATGCAATTTGGTGCTAGGCCTTTCCCTTTAGGTTTTACCCCAACAATGTTTTCATTAGTTTCGCTCACTCTCGAAATCAAGCATTTTACAGCAGGTTGGAGCAGCCTGTATCTCAGCACAGGAATAAGGTAGGGAAGAATTCAAATACTCATCTTGACTGCCTCCAGAAGTTAGATCAGATGGCCAATGCATTTTGGTGCTAGGCCTTTCCCTTTAGGTTTTACCCCAACAATGTTTTCATTAGTTTCGCTCACTCTCAAAATCAAGCATTTTACAGCAGGTTGGAGCAGCCTGTATCTCAGCACAGGAATAAGGTAGGGAAGAATTCTAAGGATCATTTTGACTGCCTCCAGAAGTTAGATCAGATGGCCAATGCAATTTGGTGCTAGGCCTTTCCCTTTAGGTTTTACCCCAACAATGTTTTCATTAGTTTCGCTCACTCTCGAAATCAAGCATTTTACAGCAGGTTGGAGCAGCCTGTATCTCAGCACAGGAATAAGGTAGGGAAGAATTCAAATACTCATTTTGACTGCCTCCAGAAGTTAGATCAGATGGCAAATTGTATTTGGTGCTAGGTCTTTCCCTTTAGGTTTTATCCCAACAATGTTTTCATTAGTTTCGCTCACTCTCGAAATCAAGCATTTTACAGCAGGTTGGAGCAGCCTGTATCTCAGCACAGGAATAAGGTAGGGAAGAATTCAAATACTCATTTTGACTGCCTCCAGAAGTTAGATCAGATGGCAAATTGTATTTGGTGCTAGGTCTTTCCCTTTAGGTTTTACGCCAACAATGTTTTCATTAGTTTCGCTCACTCTCGAAATCAAGCATTTTACAGCAGGTTGGAGCAGCCTGTATCTCAGCACTGGAATAAGGTAGGGAAGAATTCTAAGGATCATTTTGACTGCCTCCAGAAGTTAGATCAGATGGCCAATGCAATTTGGTGCTAGGCCTTTCCCTTTAGCTCTTACCCCAACAATGTTTTCATTAGTTTCGCTCACTCTCGAAATCAAGCATTTTACAGCAGGTTGGAGCAGCCTGTATCTCAGCACAGGAATAAGGTAGGGAAGAATTCAAATACTCATTTTGACTGCCTCCAGAAGTTAGATCAGATGGCAAATTGTATTTGGTGCTAGGTCTTTCCCTTTAGGTTTTACCCCAACAATGTTTTCATTAGTTTCGCTCACTCTCGAAATCAAGCATTTTACAGCAGGTTGGAGCAGCCTGTATCTCAGCACAGGAATAAGGTAGGGAAGAATTCAAATACTCATTTTGACTGCCTCCAGACGTTAGATCAGATGGCAAATTGTATTTGGTGCTAGGTCTTTCCCTTTAGGTTTTACCCCAACAATGTTTTCATTAGTTTCGCTCACTCTCGAAATCAAGCATTTTATAGCAGGTTGGAGCAGCCTGTATCTCAGCACAGGAATAAGGTAGGGAAGAATTCTAAGGATCATTTTGACTGCCTCCAGAAGTTAGATCAGATGGCAAATGGTATTTGGTGCTAGGTCTTTCCCTTTAGGTTTTACCCCAACAATGTTTTCATTAGTTTCGCTCACTCTCGAAATCAAGCATTTTACAGCAGGTTGGAGCAGCCTGTATCTCAGCACAGGAATAAGGTAGGGAAGAATTCAAATACTCATTTTGACTGCCTCCAGAAGTTAGATCAGATGGCAAATTGTATTTGGTGCTAGGTCTTTCCCTTTAGGTTTTACCCCAACAATGTTTTCATTAGTTTCGCTCACTCTCGAAATCAAGCATTTTACAGCAGGTTGGAGCAGCCTGTATCTCAGCACAGGAATAAGGTAGGGAAGAATTCTAAGGATCATTTTGACTGCCTCCAGAAGTTAGATCAGATGGCCAATGCAATTTGGTGCTAGGTCTTTCCCTTTAGGTTTTACCCCAACAATGTTTTCATTAGTTTCGCTCACTCTCGAAATCAAGCATTTTACAGCAGGTTGGAGCAGCCTGTATCTCAGCACAGGAATAAGGTAGGGAAGAATTCTAAGGATCATTTTGACTGCCTCCAGAAGTTAGATCAGATGGCCAATGCAATTTGGTGCTAGGTCTTTCCCTTTAGGTTTTACCCCAACCATGTTTTCATTAGTTTTGCTCACTCTCGAAATCAAGCATTTTACAGCAGGTTGGAGCAGCCTGTATCTCAGCACAGGAATAAGGTAGGGAATAATTCAAATACTCATTTTGACTGCCTCCAGAAGTTAGATCAGATGGCCAATGCAATTTGGTGCTAGGCCTTTCCCTTTAGGTTTTACCCCAACAATGTTTTCATTAGTTTCGCTCACTCTCGAAATCAAGCATTTTACAGCAGGTTGGAGCAGCCTGTATCTCAGCACAGGAATAAGATAGGGAAGAATTCTAAGGATCACTTTGACTGCCTCCAGAAGTTAGATCAGATGGCCAATGCAATTTGGTGCTAGACCTTTCCCTTTAGCTTTTACCCCAGCAATGTTTTCATTAGTTTCGCTCAATCTCGAAATCAAGCATTTTACAGCAGGTTGGAGCAGCCTGTATCTCAGCACAGGAATAAGGTAGGGAAGAATTCAAATACTCATTTTGACTGCCTCCAGAAGTTAGATCAGATGGCCAATGGAATTTGGTGCTAGACATTTCCCTTTAGGTTTTACCCCAACAATGTTTTCATGAGTTTCGATCACTCTCGAAATCAAGTATTTTACAGCAGGTTGGAGCAGCCTGTATCTCAGCACAGGAATAAGGTAGGGAAGAATTCAAATACTCATTTTGACTGCCTCCAGAAGTTAGATCAGATGGCAAATTGTATTTGGTGCTAGGTCTTTCCCTTTAGGTTTTACCCCAACAATGTTTTCATTAGTTTCGCTCACTCTCGAAATCAAGCATTTTACAGCAGGTTGGAGCAGCCTGTATCTCAGCACAGGAATAAGGTAGGGAAGAATTCTAAGGATCATTTTGACTGCCTCCAGAAGTTAGATCAGATGGCCAATGCAATTTGGTGCTAGGCCTTTCCCTTTAGGTTTTACCCCAACAATGTTTTCATTAGTTTCGCTCACTCTCGAAATCAAGCATTTTACAGCAGGTTGGAGCAGCCTGTATCTCAGCACAGGAATAAGGTAGGGAAGAATTCAAATACTCATCTTGACTGCCTCCAGAAGTTAGATCAGATGGCCAATGCATTTTGGTGCTAGGCCTTTCCCTTTAGGTTTTACCCCAACAATGTTTTCATTAGTTTCGCTCACTCTCAAAATCAAGCATTTTACAGCAGGTTGGAGCAGCCTGTATCTCAGCACAGGAATAAGGTAGGGAAGAATTCAAATACTCATTTTGACTGCCTCCAGAAGTTAGATCAGATGGCCAATGCAATTTGGTGCTAGGCCTTTCCCTTTAGGTTTTACCCCAACAATGTTTTCATTAGTTTCGCTCACTCTCGAAATCAAGCATTTTACAGCAGGTTGGAGCAGCCTGTATCTCAGCACAGGAATAAGGTAGGGAAGAATTCTAAGGATCAATTTGACTGCCTCCAGAAGTTAGATCAGATGGCCAATGCAATTTGGTGCTAGGCCTTTCCCTTTAGGTTTTACCCCAACAATGTTTTCATTAGTTTCGCTCACTCTCGAAATCAAGCATTTTACAGCAGGTTGGAGCAGCCTGTATCTCAGCACAGGAATAAGGGAGGGAAGAATTCTAAGGATCATTTTGACTGCCTCCAGAAGTTAGATCAGATGGCCAATGCAATTTGGTGCTAGGTCTTTCCCTTTAGGTTTTACCCCAACAATGTTTTCATTAGTTTCGCTCACTCTCGAAATCAAGCATTTTACAGCAGGTTGGAGCAGCCTGTATCTCAGCAGATAAATAAAGTAGGGAAGAATTCTAAGGATCATTTTGACTGCCTCCAGAAGTTAGATCAGATGGCCGATGGAATTTGGTGCTAGGTCTTTCCCTTTAGGTTTTACCCCAACAATGTTTTCATTAGTTTTGCTCACTCTCGAAATCAAGCATTTTACAGCAGGTTGGAGCAGCCTGTATCTCAGCACAGGAATAAGGTAGGGAAGAATTCTAAGGATCATTTTGACTGCCTCCAGAAGTTAGATCAGATGGCCAATGCAATTTGGTGCTAGGTCTTTCCCTTTAGGTTTTACCCCAACCATGTTTTCATTAGTTTTGCTCACTCTCGAAATCAAGCATTTTACAGCAGGTTGGAGCAGCCTGTATCTCAGCACAGGAATAAGGTAGGGAATAATTCAAATACTCATTTTGACTGCCTCCAGAAGTTAGATCAGATGGCCAATGCAATTTGGTGCTAGGCCTTTCCCTTTAGGTTTTACCCCAAAAATGTTTTCATTAGTTTCGCTCACTCTCGAAATCAAGCATTTTACAGCAGGTTGGAGCAGCCTGTATCTCAGCACAGGAATAAGGGAGGGAAGAATTCTAAGGATCATTTTGACTGCCTCCAGAAGTTAGATCAGATGGCCAATGCAATTTGGTGCTAGACCTTTCCCTTTAGGTTTTACCCCAACAATGTTTTCATTAGTTTCGCTCAATCTCGAAATCAAGCATTTTACAGCAGGTTGGAGCAGCCTGTATCTCAGCACAGGAATAAGGTAGGGAAGAATTCAAATACTCATTTTGACTGCCTCCAGAAGTTAGATCAGATGGCCAATGGAATTTGGTGCTAGACATTTCCCTTTAGGTTTTACCCCAACAATGTTTTCATGAGTTTCGATCACTCTCGAAATCAAGTATTTTACAGCAGGTTGGAGCAGCCTGTATCTCAGCACAGGAATAAGGTAGGGAAGAATTCAAATACTCATTTTGACTGCCTCCAGAAGTTAGATCAGATGGCAAATTGTATTTGGTGCTAGGTCTTTCCCTTTAGGTTTTACCCCAACAATGTTTTCATTAGTTTCGCTCACTCTCGAAATCAAGCATTTTACAGCAGGTTGGAGCAGCCTGTATCTCAGCACAGGAATAAGGTAGGGAAGAATTCTAAGGATCATTTTGACTGCCTCCAGAAGTTAGATCAGATGGCCAATGCAATTTGGTGCTAGGCCTTTCCCTTTAGGTTTTACCCCAACAATGTTTTCATTAGTTTCGCTCACTCTCGAAATCAAGCATTTTACAGCAGGTTGGAGCAGCCTGTATCTCAGCACAGGAATAAGGTAGGGAAGAATTCAAATACTCATCTTGACTGCCTCCAGAAGTTAGATCAGATGGCCAATGCATTTTGGTGCTAGGCCTTTCCCTTTAGGTTTTACCCCAACAATGTTTTCATTAGTTTCGCTCACTCTCAAAATCAAGCATTTTACAGCAGGTTGGAGCAGCCTGTATCTCAGCACAGGAATAAGGTAGGGAAGAATTCAAATACTCATTTTGACTGCCTCCAGAAGTTAGATCAGATGGCCAATGCAATTTGGTGCTAGGCCTTTCCCTTTAGGTTTTACCCCAACAATGTTTTCATTAGTTTCGCTCACTCTCGAAATCAAGCATTTTACAGCAGGTTGGAGCAGCCTGTATCTCAGCACAGGAATAAGGTAGGGAAGAATTCTAAGGATCAATTTGACTGCCTCCAGAAGTTAGATCAGATGGCCAATGCAATTTGGTGCTAGGCCTTTCCCTTTAGGTTTTACCCCAACAATGTTTTCATTAGTTTCGCTCACTCTCGAAATCAAGCATTTTACAGCAGGTTGGAGCAGCCTGTATCTCAGCACAGGAATAAGGGAGGGAAGAATTCTAAGGATCATTTTGACTGCCTCCAGAAGTTAGATCAGATGGCCAATGCAATTTGGTGCTAGGTCTTTCCCTTTAGGTTTTACCCCAACAATGTTTTCATTAGTTTCGCTCACTCTCGAAATCAAGCATTTTACAGCAGGTTGGAGCAGCCTGTATCTCAGCAGATAAATAAAGTAGGGAAGAATTCTAAGGATCATTTTGACTGCCTCCAGAAGTTAGATCAGATGGCCGATGGAATTTGGTGCTAGGTCTTTCCCTTTAGGTTTTACCCCAACAATGTTTTCATTAGTTTCGCTCACTCTCGAAATCAAGCATTTTACAGCAGGTTGGAGCAGCCTGTATCTCAGCACAGGAATAAGGTAGGGAAGAATTCTAAGGATCATTTTGACTGCCTCCAGAAGTTAGATCAGATGGCCAATGCAATTTGGTGCTAGGTCTTTCCCTTTAGGTTTTACCCCAACCATGTTTTCATTAGTTTTGCTCACTCTCGAAATCAAGCATTTTACAGCAGGTTGGAGCAGCCTGTATCTCAGCACAGGAATAAGGTAGGGAATAATTCAAATACTCATTTTGACTGCCTCCAGAAGTTAGATCAGATGGCCAATGCAATTTGGTGCTAGGCCTTTCCCTTTAGGTTTTACCCCAACAATGTTTTCATTAGTTTCGCTCACTCTCGAAATCAAGCATTTTACAGCAGGTTGGAGCAGCCTGTATCTCAGCACAGGAATAAGATAGGGAAGAATTCTAAGGATCACTTTGACTGCCTCCAGAAGTTAGATCAGATGGCCAATGCAATTTGGTGCTAGACCTTTCCCTTTAGGTTTTACCCCAACAATGTTTTCATTAGTTTCGCTCAATCTCGAAATCAAGCATTTTACAGCAGGTTGGAGCAGCCTGTATCTCAGCACAGGAATAAGGTAGGGAAGAATTCAAATACTCATTTTGACTGCCTCCAGAAGTTAGATCAGATGGCCAATGGAATTTGGTGCTAGACATTTCCCTTTAGGTTTTACCCCAACAATGTTTTCATGAGTTTCGATCACTCTCGAAATCAAGTATTTTCAAGCAGGTTGGAGCAGCCTGTATCTCAGCACAGGAATAAGGTAGGGAAGAATTCAAATACTCATTTTGACTGCCTCCAGAAGTTAGATCAGATGGCAAATTGTATTTGGTGCTAGGTCTTTCCCTTTAGGTTTTACCCCAACAATGTTTTCATTAGTTTCGCTCACTCTCGAAATCAAGCATTTTACAGCAGGTTGGAGCAGCCTGTATCTCAGCACAGGAATAAGGTAGGGAAGAATTCTAAGGATCATTTTGACTGCCTCCAGAAGTTAGATCAGATGGCCAATGCAATTTGGTGCTAGGCCTTTCCCTTTAGGTTTTACCCCAACAATGTTTTCATTAGTTTCGCTCACTCTCGAAATCAAGCATTTTACAGCAGGTTGGAGCAGCCTGTATCTCAGCACAGGAATAAGGTAGGGAAGAATTCAAATACTCATCTTGACTGCCTCCAGAAGTTAGATCAGATGGCCAATGCATTTTGGTGCTAGGCCTTTCCCTTTAGGTTTTACCCCAACAATGTTTTCATTAGTTTCGCTCACTCTCAAAATCAAGCATTTTACAGCAGGTTGGAGCAGCCTGTATCTCAGCACAGGAATAAGGTAGGGAAGAATTCAAATACTCATTTTGACTGCCTCCAGAAGTTAGATCAGATGGCCAATGCAATTTGGTGCTAGGCCTTTCCCTTTAGGTTTTACCCCAACAATGTTTTCATTAGTTTCGCTCACTCTCGAAATCAAGCATTTTACAGCAGGTTGGAGCAGCCTGTATCTCAGCACAGGAATAAGGTAGGGAAGAATTCTAAGGATCAATTTGACTGCCTCCAGAAGTTAGATCAGATGGCCAATGCAATTTGGTGCTAGGTCTTTCCCTTTAGGTTTTACCCCAACAATGTTTTCATTAGTTTCGCTCACTCTCGAAATCAAGCATTTTACAGCAGGTTGGAGCAGCCTGTATCTCAGCACAGGAATAAGGGAGGGAAGAATTCTAAGGATCATTTTGACTGCCTCCAGAAGTTAGATCAGATGGCCAATGCAATTTGGTGCTAGGCCTTTCCCTTTAGGTTTTACCCCAACAATGTTTTCATTAGTTTCGCTCACTCTCGAAATCAAGCATTTTACAGCAGGTTGGAGCAGCCTGTATCTCAGCACAGGAATAAGGTAGGGAAGAATTCTAAGGATCATTTTGACTGCCTCCAGAAGTTAGATCAGATGGCAAATTGTATTTGGTGCTAGGCCTTTCCCTTTAGGTTTTACCCCAACAATGTTTTCATTTGTTTCGATCACTCTCGAAATCAAGCATTTTACAGCAGGTTGGAGCAGCCTGTATCTCAGCACAGGAATAAGGTAGGGAAGAATTCTAAGGATCATTTTGACTGCCTCCAGAAGTTAGATCAGATGGCCAATGCAATTTGGTGCTAGGCCTTTCCCTTTAGGTTTTACCCCAACAATGTTTTCATTAGTTTCGCTCACTCTCGAAATCAAGCATTTTACAGCAGGTTGGAGCAGCCTGTATCTCAGCACAGGGATAAGGTAGGGAAGAATTCAAATACTCATTTTGACTGCCTCCAGAAGTTAGATCAGATGGCCAATGCAATTTGGTGCTAGGCCTTTCCCTTTAGGTTTTACCCCAACAATGTTTTCATTAGTTTCGCTCACTCTCGAAATCAAGCATTTTACAGCAGGTTGGAGCAGCCTGTATCTCAGCACAGGAATAAGGTAGGGAAGAATTCAAATACTCATTTTGACTGCCTCCAGAAGTTAGATCAGATGGCCAATGCAATTTGGTGCTAGGCCTTTCCCTTTAGATTTTACCCCAACAATGTTTTCATTAGTTTCGCTCACTCTCGAAATCAAGCATTTTACAGCAGGTTGGAGCAGCCTGTATCTCAGCACAGGAATAAGGTAGGGAAGAATTCAAATACTCATTTTGACTGCCTCCAGAAGTTAGATCAGATGGCCAATGCAATTTGGTGCTAGGCCTTTCCCTTTAGGTTTTACCCCAACAATGTTTTCATTAGTTTCGCTCACTCTCGAAATCAAGCATTTTACAGCAGGTTGGAGCAGCCTGTATCTCAGCACAGGAATAAGGGAGGGAAGAATTCTAAGGATCATTTTGACTGCCTCCAGAAGTTAGATCAGATGGCCAATGCAATTTGGTGCTAGACCTTTCCCTTTAGGTTTTACCCCAATAATGTTTTCATTAGTTTCGCTCACTCTCGAAATCAAGCATTTTACAGCAGGTTGGAGCAGCCTGTATCTCAGCACAGGAATAAGGTAGGGAAGAATTCTAAGGATCATTTTGACTGCCTCCAGAAGTTAGATCAGATGGCCAATGCAATTTGGTGCTAGGCCTTTCCCTTTAGGTTTTACCCCAACAATGTTTTCATTAGTTTCGCTCACTCTCGAAATCAAGCATTTTACAGCAGGTTGGAGCAGCCTGTATCTCAACACAGGAATAAGGTAGGGATGAATTCAAATACTCATTTTGACTGCCTCCAGAAGTTAGATCAGATGGCCAATGCAATTTGGTGCTAGGCCTTTCCCTTTAGGTTTTACCCCAACAATGTTTTCATTAGTTTCGCTCACTCTCGAAATCAAGCATTTTACAGCAGGTTGGAGCAGCCTGTATCTCAGCACAGGAATAAGGGAGGGAAGAATTCTAAGGATCATTTTGACTGCCTCCAGAAGTTAGATCAGATGGCCAATGCATTTTGGTGCTAGGCCTTTCCCTTTAGGTTTTACCCCAACAATGTTTTCATTAGTTTCGCTCACTCTCAAAATCAAGCATTTTACAGCAGGTTGGAGCAGCCTGTATCTCAGCACAGGAATAAGGTAGGGAAGAATTCAAATACTCATTTTGACTGCCTCCAGAAGTTAGATCAGATGGCCAATGCAATTTGGTGCTAGGCCTTTCCCTTTAGGTTTTACCCCAACAATGTTTTCATTAGTTTCGCTCACTCTCGAAATCAAGCATTTTACAGCAGGTTGGAGCAGCCTGTATCTCAGCACAGGAATAAGGTAGGGAAGAATTCTAAGGATCAATTTGACTGCCTCCAGAAGTTAGATCAGATGGCCAATGCAATTTGGTGCTAGGTCTTTCCCTTTAGGTTTTACCCCAACAATGTTTTCATTAGTTTCGCTCACTCTCGAAATCAAGCATTTTACAGCAGGTTGGAGCAGCCTGTATCTCAGCACAGGAATAAGGGAGGGAAGAATTCTAAGGATCATTTTGACTGCCTCCAGAAGTTAGATCAGATGGCCAATGCAATTTGGTGCTAGGCCTTTCCCTTTAGGTTTTACCCCAACAATGTTTTCATTAGTTTCGCTCACTCTCGAAATCAAGCATTTTACAGCAGGTTGGAGCAGCCTGTATCTCAGCACAGGAATAAGGTAGGGAAGAATTCTAAGGATCATTTTGACTGCCTCCAGAAGTTAGATCAGATGGCAAATTGTATTTGGTGCTAGGCCTTTCCCTTTAGGTTTTACCCCAACAATGTTTTCATTTGTTTCGCTCACTCTCGAAATCAAGCATTTTACAGCAGGTTGGAGCAGCCTGTATCTCAGCACAGGAATAAGGTAGGGAAGAATTCTAAGGATCATTTTGACTGCCTCCAGAAGTTAGATCAGATGGCCAATGCAATTTGGTGCTAGGCCTTTCCCTTTAGGTTTTACCCCAACAATGTTTTCATTAGTTTCGCTCACTCTCGAAATCAAGCATTTTACAGCAGGTTGGAGCAGCCTGTATCTCAGCACAGGAATAAGGTAGGGAAGAATTCAAATACTCATTTTGACTGCCTCCAGAAGTTAGATCAGATGGCCAATGCAATTTGGTGCTAGGCCTTTCCCTTTAGGTTTTACCCCAACAATGTTTTCATTAGTTTCGCTCACTCTCGAAATCAAGCATTTTACAGCAGGTTGGAGCAGCCTGTATCTCAGCACAGGAATAAGGTAGGGAAGAATTCAAATACTCATTTTGACTGCCTCCAGAAGTTAGATCAGGTGGCCAATGCAATTTGGTGCTAGGCCTTTCCCTTTAGATTTTACCCCAACAATGTTTTCATTAGTTTCGCTCACTCTCGAAATCAAGCATTTTACAGCAGGTTGGAGCAGCCTGTATCTCAGCACAGGAATAAGGTAGGGAAGAATTCAAATACTCATTTTGACTGCCTCCAGAAGTTAGATCAGATGGCCAATGCAATTTGGTGCTAGGCCTTTCCCTTTAGGTTTTACCCCAACAATGTTTTCATTAGTTTCGCTCACTCTCGAAATCAAGCATTTTACAGCAGGTTGGAGCAGCCTGTATCTCAGCACAGGAATAAGGGAGGGAAGAATTCTAAGGATCATTTTGACTGCCTCCAGAAGTTAGATCAGATGGCCAATGCAATTTGGTGCTAGACCTTTCCCTTTAGGTTTTACCCCAACAATGTTTTCATTAGTTTCGCTCACTCTCGAAATCAAGCATTTTACAGCAGGTTGGAGCAGCCTGTATCTCAGCACAGGAATAAGGTAGGGAAGAATTCTAAGGATCATTTTGACTGCCTCCAGAAGTTAGATCAGATGGCCAATGCAATTTGGTGCTAGGCCTTTCCCTTTAGGTTTTACCCCAACAATGTTTTCATTAGTTTCGCTCACTCTCGAAATCAAGCATTTTACAGCAGGTTGGAGCAGCCTGTATCTCAACACAGGAATAAGGTAGGGATGAATTCAAATACTCATTTTGACTGCCTCCAGAAGTTAGATCAGATGGCCAATGCAATTTGGTGCTAGGCCTTTCCCTTTAGGTTTTACCCCAACAATGTTTTCATTAGTTTCGCTCACTCTCGAAATCAAGCATTTTACAGCAGGTTGGAGCAGCCTGTATCTCAGCACAGGAATAAGGGAGGGAAGAATTCAAATACTCATTTTGACTGCCTCCAGAAGTTAGATCAGATGGCAAATTGTATTTGGTGCTAGGTCTTTCCCTTTAGGTTTTACCCCAACAATGTTTTCATTAGTTTCGCTCACTCTCGAAATCAAGCATTTTACAGCAGGTTGGAGCAGCCTGTATCTCAGCACAGGAATAAGGTAGGGAAGAATTCTAAGGATCATTTTGACTGCCTCCAGAAGTTAGATCAGATGGCCAATGCAATTTGGTGCTAGGCCTTTCCCTTTAGGTTTTACCCCAACAATGTTTTCATTAGTTTCGCTCACTCTCGAAATCAAGCATTTTACAGCAGGTTGGAGCAGCCTGTATCTCAGCACAGGAATAAGGTAGGGAAGAATTCAAATACTCATCTTGACTGCCTCCAGAAGTTAGATCAGATGGCCAATGCATTTTGGTGCTAGGCCTTTCCCTTTAGGTTTTACCCCAACAATGTTTTCATTAGTTTCGCTCACTCTCAAAATCAAGCATTTTACAGCAGGTTGGAGCAGCCTGTATCTCAGCACAGGAATAAGGTAGGGAAGAATTCAAATACTCATTTTGACTGCCTCCAGAAGTTAGATCAGATGGCCAATGCAATTTGGTGCTAGGCCTTTCCCTTTAGGTTTTACCCCAACAATGTTTTCATTAGTTTCGCTCACTCTCGAAATCAAGCATTTTACAGCAGGTTGGAGCAGCCTGTATCTCAGCACAGGAATAAGGTAGGGAAGAATTCTAAGGATCAATTTGACTGCCTCCAGAAGTTAGATCAGATGGCCAATGCAATTTGGTGCTAGGTCTTTCCCTTTAGGTTTTACCCCAACAATGTTTTCATTAGTTTCGCTCACTCTCGAAATCAAGCATTTTACAGCAGGTTGGAGCAGCCTGTATCTCAGCACAGGAATAAGGTAGGGAAGAATTCTAAGGATCATTTTGACTGCCTCCAGAAGTTAGATCAGATGGCAAATTGGATTTGGTGCTAGGTCTTTCCCTTTAGGTTTTACCCCAACAATGTTTTCATTAGTTTCGCTCACTCTCGAAATCAAGCATTTTACAGCAGGTTGGAGCAGCCTGTATCTCAGCACAGGAATAAGGGAGGGAAGAATTCTAAGGATCATTTTGACTGCCTCCAGAAGTTAGATCAGATGGCCAATGCAATTTGGTGCTAGGCCTTTCCCTTTAGGTTTTACCCCAACAATGTTTTCATTAGTTTCGCTCACTCTCGAAATCAAGCATTTTACAGCAGGTTGGAGCAGCCTGTATCTCAGCACAGGAATAAGGGAGGGAAGAATTCTAAGGATCATTTTGACTGCCTCCAGAAGTTAGATCAGATGGCCAATGCAATTTGGTGCTAGGCCTTTCCCTTTAGGTTTTACCCCAACAATGTTTTCATTAGTTTCGCTCACTCTCGAAATCAAGCATTTTACAGCAGGTTGGAGCAGCCTGTATCTCAGCACAGGAATAAGGTAGGGAAGAATTCTAAGGATCATTTTGACTGCCTCCAGAAGTTAGATCAGATGGCAAATTGTATTTGGTGCTAGGCCTTTCCCTTTAGGTTTTACCCCAACAATGTTTTCATTTGTTTCGATCACTCTCGAAATCAAGCATTTTACAGCAGGTTGGAGCAGCCTGTATCTCAGCACAGGAATAAGGTAGGGAAGAATTCTAAGGATCATTTTGACTGCCTCCAGAAGTTAGATCAGATGGCCAATGCAATTTGGTGCTAGGCCTTTCCCTTTAGGTTTTACCCCAACAATGTTTTCATTAGTTTCGCTCACTCTCGAAATCAAGCATTTTACAGCAGGTTGGAGCAGCCTGTATCTCAGCACAGGAATAAGGTAGGGAAGAATTCAAATACTCATTTTGACTGCCTCCAGAAGTTAGATCAGATGGCCAATGCAATTTGGTGCTAGGCCTTTCCCTTTAGGTTTTACCCCAACAATGTTTTCATTAGTTTCGCTCACTCTCGAAATCAAGCATTTTACAGCAGGTTGGAGCAGCCTGTATCTCAGCACAGGAATAAGGTAGGGAAGAATTCAAATACTCATTTTGACTGCCTCCAGAAGTTAGATCAGATGGCCAATGCAATTTGGTGCTAGGCCTTTCCCTTTAGATTTTAACCCAACAATGTTTTCATTAGTTTCGCTCACTCTCGAAATCAAGCATTTTACAGCAGGTTGGAGCAGCCTGTATCTCAGCACAGGAATAAGGTAGGGAAGAATTCAAATACTCATTTTGACTGCCTCCAGAAGTTAGATCAGATGGCCAATGCAATTTGGTGCTAGGCCTTTCCCTTTAGGTTTTACCCCAACAATGTTTTCATTAGTTTCGCTCACTCTCGAAATCAAGCATTTTACAGCAGGTTGGAGCAGCCTGTATCTCAGCACAGGAATAAGGGAGGGAAGAATTCTAAGGATCATTTTGACTGCCTCCAGAAGTTAGATCAGATGGCCAATGCAATTTGGTGCTAGACCTTTCCCTTTAGGTTTTACCCCAACAATGTTTTCATTAGTTTCGCTCACTCTCGAAATCAAGCATTTTACAGCAGGTTGGAGCAGCCTGTATCTCAGCACAGGAATAAGGTAGGGAAGAATTCTAAGGATCATTTTGACTGCCTCCAGAAGTTAGATCAGATGGCCAATGCAATTTGGTGCTAGGCCTTTCCCTTTAGGTTTTACCCCAACAATGTTTTCATTAGTTTCGCTCACTCTCGAAATCAAGCATTTTACAGCAGGTTGGAGCAGCCTGTATCTCAACACAGGAATAAGGTAGGGATGAATTCAAATACTCATTTTGACTGCCTCCAGAAGTTAGATCAGATGGCCAATGCAATTTGGTGCTAGGCCTTTCCCTTTAGGTTTTACCCCAACAATGTTTTCATTAGTTTCGCTCACTCTCGAAATCAAGCATTTTACAGCAGGTTGGAGCAGCCTGTATCTCAGCACAGGAATAAGGTAGGGAAGAATTCTAAGGATCATTTTGACTGCCTCCAGAAGTTAGATCAGATGGCCAATGCAATTTGGTGCTAGACCTTTCCCTTTCGGTTTTACCCCAACAATGTTTTCATTAGTTTCGCTCACTCTCGAAATCAAGCATTTTACAGCAGGTTGGAGCAGCCTGTATCTCAGCACAGGAATAAGGTAGGGAAGAATTCTAAGGATCATTTTGACTGCCTCCAGAAGTTAGATCAGATGGCCAATGCAATTTGGTGCTAGGTCTTTCCCTTTAGGTTTTACCCCAACAATGTTTTCATTAGTTTCGCTCACTCTCGAAATCAAGCATTTTACAGCAGGTTGGAGCAGCCTGTATCTCAGCACAGGAATAAGGTAGGGAAGAATTCTAAGGATCATTTTGACTGCCTCCAGAAGTTAGATCAGATGGCAAATTGGATTTGGTGCTAGGTCTTTCCCTTTAGGTTTTACCCCAACAATGTTTTCATTAGTTTCGCTCACTCTCGAAATCAAGCATTTTACAGCAGGTTGGAGCAGCCTGTATCTCAGCACAGGAATAAGGGAGGGAAGAATTCTAAGGATCATTTTGACTGCCTCCAGAAGTTAGATCAGATGGCCAATGCAAATTGGTGCTAGACCTTTCCCTTTCGGTTTTACCCCAACAATGTTTTCATTAGTTTCGCTCACTCTCGAAATCAAGCATTTTACAGCAGGTTGGAGCAGCCTGTATCTCAGCACAGGAATAAGGTAGGGAAGAATTCAAATACTCATTTTGACTGCCTCCAGAAGTTAGATCAGATGGCCAATGCAATTTGGTGCTAGGTCTTTCCCTTTAGGTTTTACCCCAACAATGTTTTCATTAGTTTCGCTCACTCTCGAAATCAAGCATTTTACAGCAGGTTGGAGCAGCCTGTATCTCAGCACAGGAATAAGGTAGGGAAGAATACTAAGGATCATTTTGACTGCCTCCAGATGTTAGATCAGATGGCAAATTGTATTTGGTGCTAGGCCTTTCCCTTTAGGTTTTACCCCAACAAAGTTTTCATTAGTTTCGCTCACTCTCGAAATCAAGCATTTTACAGCAGGTTGGAGCAGCCTGTATCTCAGCACAGGAATAAGGCAGGGAAGAATTCAAATACTCATTTTGACTGCCTCCAGAAGTTAGATCAGATGGCCAATGGAATTTGGTGCTAGGTCTTTCCCTTTAGGTTTTACCCCAACAATGTTTTCATTAGTTTCGCTCACTCTCGAAATCAAGCATTTTACAGCAGGTTGGAGCAGCCTGTATCTCAGCACAGGAATAAGGTAGGGAAGAATTCTAAGGATCATTTTGACTGCCTCCAGAAGTTAGATCAGATGGCAAATTGTATTTGGTGCTAGGTCTTTCCCGTTAGGTTTTACCCCAACAATGTTTTCATTAGTTTCGCTCACTCTCGAAATCAAGCATTTTACAGCAGGTTGGAGCAGCCTGTATCTCAGCACAGGAATAAGGTAGGGAAGAATTCTAAGGCTCATTTTGACTGCCTCCAGAAGTTAGATCAGATGGCCAATGCAATTTGGTGCTAGGCCTTTCCCTTTAGGTTTTACCCCAACAATGTTTTCATTAGTTTCGCTCACTCTCGAAATCAAGCATTTTACAGCAGGTTGGAGCAGCCTGTATCTCAGCACAGGAATAAGGTAGGGAAGAATTCTAAGGATCATTTTGACTGCCTCCAGAAGTTAGATCAGATGGCCAATGGAATTTGGTGCTAGGTCTTTCCCTTTAGGTTTTACCCCAACAATGTTTTCATTAGTTTCGCTCACTCTCGAAATCAAGCATTTTACAGCAGGTTGGAGCAGCCTGTATCTCAGCACAGGAATAAGGTAGGGAAGAATTCAAATACTCATTTTGTCTGCCTCCAGAAGTTAGATCAGATGGCAAATTGTATTTGGTGCTAGGTCTTTCCCGTTAGGTTTTACCCCAACAATGTTTTCATTAGTTTCGCTCACTCTCGAAATCAAGCATTTTACAGCAGGTTGGAGCAGCCTGTATCTCAGCACAGGAATAAGGTAGGGAAGAATTCTAAGGATCATTTTGACTGCCTCCAGAAGTTAGATCAGATGGCAAATTGGATTTGGTGCTAGGTCTTTCCCTTTAGGTTTTACCCCAACAATGTTTTCATTAGTTTCGCTCACTCTCGAAATCAAGCATTTTACAGCAGGTTGGAGCAGCCTGTATCTCAGCACAGGAATAAGGGAGGGAAGAATTCTAAGGATCATTTTGACTGCCTCCAGAAGTTAGATCAGATGGCCAATGCAAATTCGTGCTAGACCTTTCCCTTTCGGTTTTACCCCAACAATGTTTTCATTAGTTTCGCTCACTCTCGAAATCAAGCATTTTACAGCAGGTTGGAGCAGCCTGTATCTCAGCACAGGAATAAGGTAGGGAAGAATTCAAATACTCATTTTGACTGCCTCCAGAAGTTAGATCAGATGGCCAATGCAATTTGGTGCTAGGTCTTTCCCTTTAGGTTTTACCCCAACAATGTTTTCATTAGTTTCGCTCACTCTCGAAATCAAGCATTTTACAGCAGGTTGGAGCAGCCTGTATCTCAGCACAGGAATAAGGTAGGGAAGAATACTAAGGATCATTTTGACTGCCTCCAGATGTTAGATCAGATGGCAAATTGTATTTGGTGCTAGTCCTTTCCCTTTAGGTTTTACCCCAACAAAGTTTTCATTAGTTTCGCTCACTCTCGAAATCAAGCATTTTACAGCAGGTTGGAGCAGCCTGTATCTCAGCACAGGAATAAGGCAGGGAAGAATTCAAATACTCATTTTGACTGCCTCCAGAAGTTAGATCAGATGGCCAATGGAATTTGGTGCTAGGTCTTTCCCTTTAGGTTTTACCCCAACAATGTTTTCATTAGTTTCGCTCACTCTCGAAATCAAGCATTTTACAGCAGGTTGGAGCAGCCTGTATCTCAGCACAGGAATAAGGTAGGGAAGAATTCTAAGGATCATTTTGACTGCCTCCAGAAGTTAGATCAGATGGCAAATTGTATTTGGTGCTAGGTCTTTCCCGTTAGGTTTTACCCCAACAATGTTTTCATTAGTTTCGCTCACTCTCGAAATCAAGCATTTTACAGCAGGTTGGAGCAGCCTGTATCTCAGCACAGGAATAAGGTAGGGAAGAATTCTAAGGCTCATTTTGACTGCCTCCAGAAGTTAGATCAGATGGCCAATGCAATTTGGTGCTAGGCCTTTCCCTTTAGGTTTTACCCCAACAATGTTTTCATTAGTTTCGCTCACTCTCGAAATCAAGCATTTTACAGCAGGTTGGAGCAGCCTGTATCTCAGCACAGGAATAAGGTAGGGAAGAATTCTAAGGATCATTTTGACTGCCTCCAGAAGTTAGATCAGATGGCCAATGGAATTTGGTGCTAGGTCTTTCCCTTTAGGTTTTACCCCAACAATGTTTTCATTAGTTTCGCTCACTCTCGAAATCAAGCATTTTACAGCAGGTTGGAGCAGCCTGTATCTCAGCACAGGAATAAGGTAGGGAAGAATTCAAATACTCATTTTGTCTGCCTCCAGAAGTTAGATCAGATGGCAAATTGTATTTGGTGCTAGGTCTTTCCCGTTAGGTTTTACCCCAACAATGTTTTCATTAGTTTCGCTCACTCTCGAAATCAAGCATTTTACAGCAGGTTGGAGCAGCCTGTATCTCAGCACAGGAATAAGGTAGGGAAGAATTCAAATACACATTTTGACTGCCTCCAGAAGTTAGATCAGATGGCCAATGCAATTTGGTGCTAGGCCTTTCCCTTTAGGTTTTACCCCGACAATGTTTTCATTAGTTTCGCTCACTCTCGAAATCAAGCATTTTACAGCAGGTTGGAGCAGCCTGTATCTCAGCACAGGAATAAGGTAGGGAAGAATTCAAATACTCATTTTGACTGCCTCCAGAAGTTAGATCAGATGGCAAATTGTATTTGGTGCTAGGTCTTTCCCTTTAGGTTTTACCCCAACAATGTTTTCATTAGTTTCGCTCACTCTCGAAATCAAGCATTTTACAGCAGGTTGGAGCAGCCTGTATCTCAGCACAGGAATAAGGTAGGGAAGAATTCAAATACTCATTTTGACTGCCTCCAGAAGTCAGATCAGATGGCCAATGCAATTTGGTGCTAGGCCTTTCCCTTTAGGTTTTACCCCAACAATGTTTTCATTAGTTTCGCTCACTCTCGAAATCAAGCATTTTACAGCAGGTTGGAGCAGCCTGTATCTCAGCACAGGAATAAGGTAGGGAAGAATTCTAAGGATCATTTTGACTGCCTCCAGAAGTTAGATCAGATGGCCAATGCAATTTGGTGCTAGGCCTTTCCCTTTAGGTTTTACCCCAACAATGTTTTCATTAGTTTCGCTCACTCTCGAAATCAAGCATTTTACAGCAGGTTGGAGCAGCCTGTATCTCAGCACAGGAATAAGGTAGGGAAGAATTCTAAGGATCATTTTGACTGCCTCCAGAAGTTAGATCAGATGGCAAATTGGATTTGGTGCTAGGTCTTTCCCTTTAGGTTTTACCCCAACAATGTTTTCATTAGTTTCGCTCACTCTCGAAATCAAGCATTTTACAGCAGGTTGGAGCAGCCTGTATCTCAGCACAGGAATAAGGTAGGGAAGAATTCAAATACTCATTTTGACTGCCTCCAGAAGTTAGATCAGATGGCCAATGCAATTTGGTGCTAGGCCTTTCCCTTTAGGTTTTACCCCAACAATGTTTTCATTAGTTTCGCTCACTCTCGAAATCAAGCATTTTACAGCAGGTTGGAGCAGCCTGTATCTCAGCACAGGAATAAGGTAGGGAAGAATTCAAATACTCATTTTGACTGCCTCCAGAAGTTAGATCAGATGGCCAATGCAATTTGGTGCTAAGCCTTTCCCTTTAGGTTTTACCCCAACAATGTTTTCATTAGTTTCGCTCACTCTCGAAATCAAGCATTTTACAGCAGGTTGGAGCAGCCTGTATCTCAGCACAGGAATAAGGTAGGGAAGAATTCTAAGGATCATTTTGACTGCCTCCAGAAGTTAGATCAGATGGCCAATGCAATTTGGTGCTAGGCCTTTCCCTTTAGGTTTTACCCCAACAATGTTTTCATTAGTTTCGCTCACTCTCGAAATCAAGCATTTTACAGCAGGTTGGAGCAGCCTGTATCTCAGCACAGGAATAAGGCAGGGAAGAATTCAAATACTCATTTTGACTGCCTCCAGAAGTTAGATCAGATGGCCAATGGAATTTGGTGCTATGTCTTTCCCTTTAGGATTTACCCCAACAATGTTTTCATTAGTTTCGCTCACTCTCGAAATCAAGCATTTTACAGCAGGTTGGAGCAGCCTGTATCTCAGCACAGGAATAAGGTAGGGAAGAATTCTAAGGATCATTTTGACTGCCTCCAGAAGTTAGATCAGATGGCAAATTGTATTTGGTGCTAGGTCTTTCCCTTTAGGTTTTACCCCAACAATGTTTTCATTAGTTTCGCTCACTCTCGAAATCAAGCATTTTACAGCAGGTTGGAGCAGCCTGTATCTCAGCACAGGAATAAGGTAGGGAAGAATTCTAAGGATCATTTTGACTGCCTCCAGAAGTTAGATCAGATGGCCAATGCAATTTGGTGCTAGGCCTTTCCCTTTAGGTTTTACCCCAACAATGTTTTCATTAGTTTCGCTCACTCTCGAAATCAAGCATTTTACAGCAGGTTGGAGCAGCCTGTATCTCAGCACAGGAATAAGGTAGGGAAGAATTCTAAGGATCATTTTGACTGCCTCCAGAAGTTAGATCAGATGGCCAATGGAATTTGGTGCTAGGTCTTTCCCTTTAGGTTTTACCCCAACAATGTTTTCATTAGTTTCGCTCACTCTCGAAATCAAGCATTTTACAGCAGGTTGGAGCAGCCTGTATCTCAGCACAGGAATAAGGTAGGGAAGAATTCAAATACTCATTTTGTCTGCCTCCAGAAGTTAGATCAGATGGCAAATTGTATTTGGTGCTAGGCCTTTGCCTTTAGGTTTTACCCCAACAATGTTTTCATTAGTTTCGCTCACTCTCGAAATCAAGCATTTTACAGCAGGTTGGAGCAGCCTGTATCTCAGCACAGGAATAAGGTAGGGAAGAATTCTAAGGATCATTTTGACTGCCTCCAGAAGTTAGATCAGATGGCAAATTGGATTTGGTGCTAGGTCTTTCCCTTTAGGTTTTACCCCAACAATGTTTTCATTAGTTTCGCTCACTCTCGAAATCAAGCATTTTACAGCAGGTTGGAGCAGCCTGTATCTCAGCACAGGAATAAGGGAGGGAAGAATTCTAAGGATCATTTTGACTGCCTCCAGAAGTTAGATCAGATGGCCAATGGAATTTGGTGCTAGACCTTTCCCTTTAGGTTTTACCCCAACAATGTTTTCATTAGTTTCGCTCACTCTCGAAATCAAGCATTTTACAGCAGGTTGGAGCAGCCTGTATCTCAGCACAGGAATAAGGTAGGGAAGAATTCTAAGGATCATTTTGACTGCCTCCAGAAGTTAGATCAGATGGCCAATGGAATTTGGTGCTAGGTCTTTCCCTTTAGGTTTTACCCCAACAATGTTTTCATTAGTTTCGCTCACTCTCGAAATCAAGCATTTTACAGCAGGTTGGAGCAGCCTGTATCTCAGCACAGGAATAAGGTAGGGAAGAATTCAAATACTCATTTTGTCTGCCTCCAGAAGTTAGATCAGATGGCAAATTGTATTTGGTGCTAGGTCTTTCCCTTTAGGTTTTACCCCAACAATGTTTTCATTAGTTTCGCTCACTCTCGAAATCAAGCATTTTACAGCAGGTTGGAGCAGCCTGTATCTCAGCACAGGAATAAGGTAGGGAAGAATTCAAATACTCATTTTGACTGCCTCCAGAAGTTAGATCAGATGGCCAATGCAATTTGGTGCTAGGTCTTTCCCTTTAGGTTTTACCCCAACAATGTTTTCATTAGTTTCGCTCACTCTCGAAATCAAGCATTTTACAGCAGGTTGGAGCAGCCTGTATCTCAGCACAGGAATAAGGTAGGGAAGAATTCTAAGGATCATTTTGACTGCCTCCAGAAGTTAGATCAGATGGCCAATGCAATTTTTTGCTAGGTCTTTCCCTTTAGGTTTTACCCCAACAATGTTTTCATTAGTTTCGCTCACTCTCGAAATCAAGCATTTTACAGCAGGTTGGAGCAGCCTGTATCTCAGCACAGGAATAAGGGAGGGAAGAATTCAAATACTCATTTTGACTGCCTCCAGAAGTTAGATCAGATGGCCAATGCAATTTGGTGCTAGGTCTTTCCCTTTAGGTTTTACCCCAACAATGTTTTCATTAGTTTCGCTCACTCTCGAAATCAAGCATTTTACAGCAGGTTGGAGCAGCCTGTATCTCAGCACAGGAATAAGGTAGGGAAGAATTCTAAGGATCATTTTGACTGCCTCCAGAAGGTAGATCAGATGGCCAATGCAATTTGGTGCTAGGTCTTTCCCTTTAGGTTTTACCCCAACAATGTTTTCATTAGTTTCGCTCACTCTCGAAATCAAGCAGTTTACAGCAGGTTGGAGCAGCCTGTATCTCAGCACAGGAATAAGGTAGGGAAGAATCCAAATACTCATTTTGACTGCCTCCAGAAGTTAGATCAGATGGCTAATGCAATTTGGTGCTAGGCCTTTCCCTTTAGGTTTTACCCCAACAATGTTTTCATTAGTTTCGCTCACTCTCGAAATCAAGCATTTTACAGCAGGTTGGAGCAGCCTGTATCTCAGCACAGGAATAAGGTAGGGAAGAATTCTAAGGATCATTTTGACTGCCTCCAGAAGTTAGATCAGATGGCAAATTGTATTGGGTGCTAGGTCTTTCCCTTTAGGTTTTACCCCAACAATGTTTTCATTAGTTTCGCTCACTCTCGAAATCAAGCATTTTACAGCAGGTTGGAGCAGCCTGTATCTCAGCACAGGAATAAGGTAGGGAAGAATTCTAAGGCTCATTTTGACTGCCTCCAGAAGTTAGATCAGATGGCCAATGCAATTTGGTGCTAGGCCTTTCCCTTTAGGTTTTACCCCAACAATGTTTTCATTAGTTTCGCTCACTCTCGAAATCAAGCATTTTACAGCAGGTTGGAGCAGCCTGTATCTCAGCACAGGAATAAGGTAGGGAAGAATTCTAAGGATCATTTTGACTGCCTCCAGAAGTTAGATCAGATGGCAAATTGTATTTGGTGCTAGGTCTTTCCCTTTAGGTTTTACCCCAACAATGTTTTCATTAGTTTCGCTCACTCTCGAAATCAAGCATTTTACAGCAGGTTGGAGCAGCCTGTATCTCAGCACAGGAATAAGGTAGGGAAGAATTCTAAGGATCATTCTGACTGCCTCCAGAAGTTAGATCAGATGGCCAATGCAATTTGGTGCTAGGCCTTTCCCTTTAGGTTTTACCCCAACAATGTTTTCATTAGTTTCGCTCACTCTCGAAATCAAGCATTTTACAGCAGGTTGGAGCAGCCTGTATCTCAGCACAGGAATAAGGCAGGGAAGAATTCAAATACTCATTTTGACTGCCTCCAGAAGTTAGATCAGATGGCCAATGGAATTTGGTGCTAGGTCTTTCCCTTTAGGTTTTACCCCAACAATGTTTTCATTAGTTTCGCTCACTCTCGAAATCAAGCATTTTACAGCATGTTGGTGCAGCCTGTATCTCAGCACAGGAATAAGGTAGGGAAGAATTCTAAGGATCATTTTGACTGCCTCCAGAAGTTAGATCAGATGGCCAATGCAATTTGGTGCTAGGTCTTTCCCTTTAGGTTTTACCCCAACAATGTTTTCATTAGTTTCGCTCACTCTCGAAATCAAGCATTTTACAGCAGGTTGGAGCAGCCTGTATCTCAGCACAGGAATAAGGTAGGGAAGAATTCTAAGGATCATTTTGACTGCCTCCAGAAGGTAGATCAGATGGCCAATGCAATTTGGTGCTAGGTCTTTCCCTTTAGGTTTTACCCCAACAATGTTTTCATTAGTTTCGCTCACTCTCGAAATCAAGCAGTTTACAGCAGGTTGGAGCAGCCTGTATCTCAGCACAGGAATAAGGTAGGGAAGAATCCAAATACTCATTTTGACTGCCTCCAGAAGTTAGATCAGATGGCAAATTGGATTTGGTGCTAGGTCTTTCCCTTTAGGTTTTACCCCAACAATGTTTTCATTAGTTTCGCTCACTCTCGAAATCAAGCATTTTACAGCAGGTTGGAGCAGCCTGTATCTCAGCACAGGAATAAGGTAGGGAAGAATTCTAAGGATCATTTTGACTGCCTCCAGAAGTTAGATCAGATGGCAAATTGTATTTGGTGCTAGGTCTTTCCCTTTAGGTTTTACCCCAACAATGTTTTCATTAGTTTCGCTCACTCTCGAAATCAAGCATTTTACAGCAGGTTGGAGCAGCCTGTATCTCAGCACAGGAATAAGGTAGGGAAGAATTCTAAGGATCATTTTGACTGCCTCCAGAAGTTAGATCAGATGGCAAATTGTATTGGGTGCTAGGTCTTTCCCTTTAGGTTTTACCCCAACAATGTTTTCATTAGTTTTGCTCACTCTCGAAATCAAGCATTTTACAGCAGGTTGGAGCAGCCTGTATCTCAGCACAGGAATAAGGTAGGGAAGAATTCTAATGCTCATTTTGACTGCCTCCAGAAGTTAGATCAGATATCCAATGCAATTTGGTGCTAGGCCTTTCCCTTTAGGTTTTACCCCAACAATGTTTTCATTAGTTTCGCTCACTCTCGAAATCAAGCATTTTACAGCAGGTTGGAGCAGCCTGTATCTCAGCACAGGAATAAGGTAGGGAAGAATTCTAAGGATCATTCTGACTGCCTCCAGAAGTTAGATCAGATGGCCAATGCAATTTGGTGCTAGGCCTTTCCCTTTAGGTTTTACCCCAACAATGTTTTCATTAGTTTCGCTCACTCTCGAAATCAAGCATTTTACAGCAGGTTGGAGCAGCCTGTATCTCAGCACAGGAATAAGGCAGGGAAGAATTCAAATACTCATTTTGACTGCCTCCAGAAGTTAGATCAGATGGCCAATGGAATTTGGTGCTAGGTCTTTCCCTTTAGGTTTTACCCCAACAATGTTTTCATTAGTTTCGCTCACTCTCGAAATCAAGCATTTTACAGCATGTTGGTGCAGCCTGTATCTCAGCACAGGAATAAGGTAGGGAAGAATTCAAATACTCATTTTGACTGCCTCCAGAAGTTAGATCAGATGGCAAATGGTATTTGGTGCTAGGCCTTTCCCTTTAGGTTTTACCCCAACAATGTTTTCATTAGTTTCGCTCACTCTCGAAATCAAGCATTTTACAGCAGGTTGGAGCAGCCTGTATCTCAGCACAGGAATAAGGTAGGGAAGAATTCTAAGGATCATTTTGACTGCCTCCAGAAGTTAGATCAGATGGCAAATTGTATTTGGTGCTAGGTCTTTTGCTTTAGGTTTTACCCCAACAATGTTTTCATTAGTTTCGCTCACTCTCGAAATCAAGCATTTTACAGCAGGTTGGAGCAGCCTGTATCTCAGCACAGGAATAAGGTAGGGAAGAATTCAAACACGCATTTTGACTGCCTCCAGAAGTTAGATCAGATGGCCAATGCAATTTGGTGCTAGACCTTTCCCTTTAGGATTTACCCCAACAATGTTTTCATTAGTTTCGCTCACTCTCGAAATCAAGCATTTTACAGCAGGTTGGAGCAGCCTGTATCTCAGCACAGGAATAACGTAGGGAAGAATTCTAAGGATCATTTTGACTGCCTCCATAAGGTAGATCAGATGGCCAATGCAATTTGGTGCTAGGCCTTTCCCTTTAGGTTTTACCCCAACAATGTTTTCATTAGTTTCGCTCACTCTCGAAATCAAGCATTTTACAGCAGGTTGGAGCAGCCTGTATCTCAGCACAGGAATAAGGTAGGGAAGAATTCAAATACTCATTTTGACTGCCTCCAGAAGATAGATCAGATGGCCAATGCAATTTGGTGCTAGGCCTTTCCCTTTAGGTTTTACCCCAACAATGTTTTCATTAGTTTCGCTCACTCTCGAAATCAAGCATTTTACAGCAGGTTGGAGCAGCCTGTATCTCAGCACAGGAATAAGGTAGGGAAGAATTCTAAGGCTCATTTTGACTGCCTCCAGAAGTTAGATCAGATGGCCAATGCAATTTGGTGCTAGACCTTCCCCTTTAGGTTTTACCCCAACAATGTTTTCATTAGTTTCGCTCACTCTCGAAATCAAGCATTTTACAGCAGATTGGAGCAGCCTGTATCTCAGCACAGGAATAAGGTAGGGAAGAATTCTAAGGATCATTTTGACTGCCTCCAGAAGTTAGATCAGATGGCCAATGCAATTTGGTGCTAGGTCTTTCCCTTTAGGTTTTACCACAACAATGTTTTCATTAGTTTCGCTCACTCTCGAAATCAAGCATTTTACAGCAGGTTGGAGCAGCCTGTATCTCAGCACAGGAATAAGGGAGGGAAGAATTCTAAGGATCATTTTTGACTGCCTCCAGAAGTTAGATCAGATGGCCAATGCAATTTGGTGCTAGACCTTTCCCTTTAGGTTTTACCCCAACAATGCTTTCAATAGTTTCGATCACTCTCGAAATCAAGCATTTTACAGCAGGTTGGAGCAGCCTGTATCTCAGCACAGGAATAAGGTAGGGAAGAATTCTAAGGATCATTTTGACTGCCTCCAGAAGTTAGATCAGATGGCCAATGCAATTTGGTGCTAGGTCTTTCCCTTTAGGTTTTACCCCAACAATGTTTTCATTAGTTTCGCTCACTCTCGAAATCAAGCATTTTACAGCAGGTTGGAGCAGCCTGTATCTCAGCACAGGAATAAGGGAGGGAAGAATTCTAAGGATCATTTTGACTGCCTCCAGAAGTTAGATCAGATGGCCAATGCAATTTGGTGCTAGACCTTTCCCTTTAGGTTTTACCCCAACAATGTTTTCATTAGTTTCGCTCACTCTCGAAATCAAGCATTTTACAGCAGGTTGGAGCAGCCTGTATCTCAGCACAGGAATAAGGTAGGGAAGAATTCTAAGGATCATTTTGACTGCCTCCAGAAGGTAGATCAGATGGCCAATGCAATTTGGTGCTAGGTCTTTCCCTTTAGGTTTTACCCCAACAATGTTTTCATTAGTTTCGCTCACTCTCGAAATCAAGCATTTTACAGCAGGTTGGAGCAGCCTGTATCTCAGCACAGGAATAAGGTAGGGAAGAATCCAAATACTCATTTTGACTGCCTCCAGAAGTTAGATCAGATGGCTAATGCAATTTGGTGCTAGGCCTTTCCCTTTAGGTTTTACCCCAACAATGTTTTCATTAGTTTCGATCACTCTCGAAATCAAGCATTTTACAGCAGGTTGGAGCAGCCTGTATCTCAGCACAGGAATAAGGTAGGGAAGAATTCTAAGGATCATTTTGACTGCCTCCAGAAGTTAGATCAGATGGCAAATTGTATTTGGTGCTAGGTCTTTCCCTTTAGGTTTTACCCCAACAATGTTTTCATTAGTTTCGCTCACTCTCGAAATCAAGCATTTTACAGCAGGTTGGAGCAGCCTGTATCTCAGCACAGGAATAAGGTAGGGAAGAATTCTAAGGATCATTTTGACTGCCTCCAGAAGTTAGATCAGATGGCCAATGCAATTTGGTGCTAGGCCTTTCCCTTTAGGTTTTACCCCAACAATGTTTTCATTAGTTTCGCTCACTCTCGAAATCAAGCATTTTACGGCAGGTTGGAGCAGCCTGTATCTCAGCACAGGAATAAGGTAGGGAAGAATTCAAATACTCATTTTGACTGCCTCCAGAAGTTAGATCAGATGGCCAATGCAATTTGGTGCTAGGCCTTTCCCCTTAGGTTTTACCCCAACAATGTTTTCATTAGTTTCGCTCACTCTCGAAATCAAGCATTTTACAGCAGGTTGGAGCAGCCTGTATCTCAGCACAGGAATAAGGTAGGGAAGAATTCAAATACTCATTTTGACTGCCTCCAGAAGATAGATCAGATGGCCAATGCAATTTGGTGCTAGGCCTTTCCCTTTAGGTTTTACCCCAACAATGTTTTCATTAGTTTCGCTCACTCTCGAAATCAAGCATTTTACAGCAGGTTGGAGCAGCCTGTATCTCAGCACAGGAATAAGGGAGGGAAGAATTCTAAGGATCATTTTGACTGCCTCCAGAAGTTAGATCAGATGGCCAATGCAATTTGGTGCTAGGTCTTTCCCTTTAGGTTTTACCCCAACAATGTTTTCATTAGTTTCGCTCACTCTCGAAATCAAGCATTTTACAGCAGGTTGGAGCAGCCTGTATCTCAGCACAGGAATAAGGTAGGGAAGAATTCTAAGGATCATTTTGACTGCCTCCAGAAGTTAGATCAGATGGCAAATTGGATTTGGTGCTAGGTCTTTCCCTTTAGGTTTTACCCCAACAATGTTTTCATTAGTTTCGCTCACTCTCGAAATCAAGCATTTTACAGCAGGTTGGAGCAGCCTGTATCTCAGCACAGGAATAAGGTAGGGAAGAATTCTAAGGATCATTTTGACTGCCTCCAGAAGTTAGATCAGATGGCCAATGCAATTTGGTGCTAGGTCTTTCCCTTTAGGTTTTACCCCAACAATGTTTTCATTAGTTTCGCTCACTCTCGAAATCAAGCATTTTACAGCAGGTTGGAGCAGCCTGTATCTCAGCACAGGAATAAGGTAGGGAAGAATTCTAAGGATCATTTTGACTGCCTCCAGAAGTTAGATCAGATGGCCAATGCAATTTGACGCTAGACCTTTCCCTTTAGGTTTTACCCCAACAATGTTTTCATTAGTTTCGCTCACTCTCGAAATCAAGCATTTTACAGCAGGTTGGAGCAGCCTGTATCTCAGCACAGGAATAAGGTAGGGAAGAATTCTAAGGATCATTTTGACTGCCTCCAGAAGTTAGATCAGATGGCAAATTGGATTTGGTGCTAGGTCTTTCCCTTTAGGTTTTACCCCAACAATGTTTTCATTAGTTTTCGCTCACTCTCGAAATCAAGCATTTTACAGCAGGTTGGAGCAGCCTGTATCTCAGCACAGGAATAAGGTAGGGAAGAATTCTAAGGCTCATTTTGACTGCCTCCAGAAGTTAGATCAGATGGCAAATTGGATTTGGTGCTAGGTCTTTCCCTTTAGGTTTTACCCCAACAATGTTTTCATTAGTTTCGCTCACTCTCGAAATCAAGCATTTTACAGCAGGTTGGAGCAGCCTGTATCTCAGCACAGGAATAAGGTAGGGAAGAATTCTAAGGCTCATTTTGACTGCCTCCAGAAGTTAGATCAGATGGCAAATTGGATTTGGTGCTAGGTCTTTCCCTTTAGGTTTTACCCCAACAATGTTTTCATTAGTTTCGCTCACTCTCGAAATCAAGCATTTTACAGCAGGTTGGAGCAGCCTGTATCTCAGCACAGGAATAAGGTAGGGAAGAATTCAAATACTCATTTTGACTGCCTCCAGAAGTTAGATCAGATGGCCAATGCAATTTGGTGCTAGGCCTTTCCCTTTAGGTTTTACCCCAACAATGTTTTCATTAGTTTCGCTCACTCTCGAAATCAAGCATTTTACAGCAGGTTGGAGCAGCCTGTATCTCAGCACAGGAATAAGGGAGGGAAGAATTCTAAGGATCATTTTGACTGCCTCCAGAAGTTAGATCAGATGGCCAATGCAATTTGGTGCTAGACCTTTCCCTTTAGGTTTTACCCCAACAATGTTTTCATTAGTTTCGCTCACTCTCGAAATCAAGCATTTTACAGCAGGTTGGAGCAGCCTGTATCTCAGCACAGGAATAAGGTAGGGAAGAATTCTAAGGATCATTTTGACTGCCTCCAGAAGTTAGATCAGATGGCCAATGCAATTTGGTGCTAGGTCTTTCCCTTTAGGTTTTACCCCAACAATGTTTTCATTAGTTTCGCTCACTCTCGAAATCAAGCATTTTACAGCAGGTTGGAGCAGCCTGTATCTCAGCACAGGAATAAGGTAGGGAAGAATTCTAAGGATCATTTTGACTGCCTCCAGAAGTTAGATCAGATGGCCAATGCAATTTGGTGCTAGACCTTTCCCTTTAGGTTTTACCCCAACAATGTTTTCAATAGTTTCGATCACTCTCGAAATCAAGCATTTTACAGCAGGTTGGAGCAGCCTGTATCTCAGCACAGGAATAAGGTAGGGAAGAATTCTAAGGTCATTTTGACTGCCTCCAGAAGTTAGATTAGATCAGATGGCCAATGCAATTTGGTGCTAGGTCTTTCCCTTTAGGTTTTACCCCAACAATGTTTTCATTAGTTTCGCTCACTCTCGAAATCAAGCATTTTACAGCAGGTTGGAGCAGCCTGTATCTCAGCACAGGAATAAGGTAGGGAAGAATTCTAAGGATCATTTTGACTGCCTCCAGAAGTTAGATCAGATGGCCAATGCAATTTGGTGCTAGACCTTTCCCTTTAGGTTTTACCCCAACAATGTTTTCATTAGTTTCGCTCACTCTCGAAATCAAGCATTTTACAGCAGGTTGGAGCAGCCTGTATCTCAGCACAGGAATAAGGTAGGGAAGAATTCTAAGGATCATTTTGACTGCCTCCAGAAGTTAGATCAGATGGCAAATTGGATTTGGTGCTAGGTCTTTCCCTTTAGGTTTTACCCCAACAATGTTTTCATTAGTTTCGCTCACTCTCGAAATCAAGCATTTTACAGCAGGTTGGAGCAGCCTGTATCTCAGCACAGGAATAAGGTAGGGAAGAATTCTAAGGCTCATTTTGACTGCCTCCAGAAGTTAGATCAGATGGCAAATTGGATTTGGTGCTAGGTCTTTCCCTTTAGGTTTTACCCCAACAATGTTTTCATTAGTTTCGCTCACTCTCGAAATCAAGCATTTTACAGCAGGTTGGAGCAGCCTGTATCTCAGCACAGGAATAAGGTAGGGAAGAATTCTAAGGCTCATTTTGACTGCCTCCAGAAGTTAGATCAGATGGCAAATTGGATTTGGTGCTAGGTCTTTCCCTTTAGGTTTTACCCCAACAATGTTTTCATTAGTTTCGCTCACTCTCGAAATCAAGCATTTTACAGCAGGTTGGAGCAGCCTGTATCTCAGCACAGGAATAAGGTAGGGAAGAATTCAAATGCTCATTTTGACTGCCTCCAGAAGTTAGATCAGATGGCAAATTGGATTTGGTGCTAGGTCTTTCCCTTTAGGTTTTACCCCAACAATGTTTTCATTAGTTTCGCTCACTCTCGAAATCAAGCATTTTACAGCAGGTTGGAGCAGCCTGTATCTCAGCACAGGAATAAGGTAGGGAAGAATTCAAATACTCATTTTGACTGCCTCCAGAAGTTAGATCAGATGGCAAATTGGATTTGGTGCTAGGTCTTTCCCTTTAGGTTTTACCCCAACAATGTTTTCATTAGTTTCGCTCACTCTCGAAATCAAGCATTTTACAGCAGGTTGGAGCAGCCTGTATCTCAGCACAGGAATAAGGTAGGGAAGAATTCTAAGGATCATTTTGACTGCCTCCAGAAGTTAGATCAGATGGCAAATTGGATTTGGTGCTAGGTCTTTCCCTTTAGGTTTTTACCCCAACAATGTTTTCATTAGTTTCGCTCACTCTCGAAATCAAGCATTTTACAGCAGGTTGGAGCAGCCTGTATCTCAGCACAGGAATAAGGTAGGGAAGAATTCTAAGGCTCATTTTGACTGCCTCCAGAAGTTAGATCAGATGGCAAATTGGATTTGGTGCTAGGTCTTTCCCTTTAGGTTTTACCCCAACAATGTTTTCATTAGTTTCGCTCACTCTCGAAATCAAGCATTTTACAGCAGGTTGGAGCAGCCTGTATCTCAGCACAGGAATAAGGTAGGGAAGAATTCTAAGGCTCATTTTGACTGCCTCCAGAAGTTAGATCAGATGGCAAATTGGATTTGGTGCTAGGTCTTTCCCTTTAGGTTTTACCCCAACAATGTTTTCATTAGTTTCGCTCACTCTCGAAATCAAGCATTTTACAGCAGGTTGGAGCAGCCTGTATCTCAGCACAGGAATAAGGTAGGGAAGAATTCTAAGGATCATTTTGACTGCCTCCAGAAGTTAGATCAGATGGCAAATTGGATTTGGTGCTAGGTCTTTCCCTTTAGGTTTTACCCCAACAATGTTTTCATTAGTTTCGCTCACTCTCGAAATCAAGCATTTTACAGCAGGTTGGAGCAGCCTGTATCTCAGCACAGGAATAAGGTAGGGAAGAATTCTAAGGCTCATTTTGACTGCCTCCAGAAGTTAGATCAGATGGCAAATTGGATTTGGTGCTAGGTCTTTCCCTTTAGGTTTTACCCCAACAATGTTTTCATTAGTTTCGCTCACTCTCGAAATCAAGCATTTTACAGCAGGTTGGAGCAGCCTGTATCTCAGCACAGGAATAAGGTAGGGAAGAATTCTAAGGCTCATTTTGACTGCCTCCAGAAGTTAGATCAGATGGCAAATTGGATTTGGTGCTAGGTCTTTCCCTTTAGGTTTTACCCCAACAATGTTTTCATTAGTTTCGCTCACTCTCGAAATCAAGCATTTTACAGCAGGTTGGAGCAGCCTGTATCTCAGCACAGGAATAAGGTAGGGAAGAATTCTAAGGATCATTTTGACTGCCTCCAGAAGTTAGATCAGATGGCAAATTGGATTTGGTGCTAGGTCTTTCCCTTTAGGTTTTACCCCAACAATGTTTTCATTAGTTTCGCTCACTCTCGAAATCAAGCATTTTACAGCAGGTTGGAGCAGCCTGTATCTCAGCACAGGAATAAGGTAGGGAAGAATTCAAATGCTCATTTTGACTGCCTCCAGAAGTTAGATCAGATGGCAAATTGGATTTGGTGCTAGGTCTTTCCCTTTAGGTTTTACCCCAACAATGTTTTCATTAGTTTCGCTCACTCTCGAAATCAAGCATTTTACAGCAGGTTGGAGCAGCCTGTATCTCAGCACAGGAATAAGGTAGGGAAGAATTCTAAGGCTCATTTTGACTGCCTCCAGAAGTTAGATCAGATGGCAAATTGGATTTGGTGCTAGGTCTTTCCCTTTAGGTTTTACCCCAACAATGTTTTCATTAGTTTCGCTCACTCTCGAAATCAAGCATTTTACAGCAGGTTGGAGCAGCCTGTATCTCAGCACAGGAATAAGGTAGGGAAGAATTCTAAGGCTCATTTTGACTGCCTCCAGAAGTTAGATCAGATGGCAAATTGGATTTGGTGCTAGGTCTTTCCCTTTAGGTTTTACCCCAACAATGTTTTCATTAGTTTCGCTCACTCTCGAAATCAAGCATTTTACAGCAGGTTGGAGCAGCCTGTATCTCAGCACAGGAATAAGGTAGGGAAGAATTCTAAGGCTCATTTTGACTGCCTCCAGAAGTTAGATCAGATGGCAAATTGGATTTGGTGCTAGGTCTTTCCCTTTAGGTTTTACCCCAACAATGTTTTCATTAG